>NC_080682.1:120943526-121243526 GCF_030445035.2 Dasypus novemcinctus
TGTGGACTCTAAACCGTGGGATTTATAATTAATAGTACAATTGTAAAAATGTGTTATCATCAATTGTGAATGTTCCACACCAGTGCAAGGTGTTGGTGTTGGATGGTATGTGGGAATCCTGTATCTCATGCATGATTGTCCTGTAAACCCACGACTTCTCTATAAGGAAAAAAAAGAAAAACAGAGGTAAAAATAATAGGCAAAGGTAGACATGGCCCAGGAATATTCCTCTCCCCCGCACATCCATGGGTCAACACTGACCAAGTTCATGCTTGGTTTTTGAGTTTGAATTCCACCCCCACCACGTTGTCCCCGTCTTGTATGAATTACTTAACACTCTGAACCTTTATGTCCTCATCTTTAGAATGGCAAAACGAATGTCCTCCAACAGTCGGTGTGAGGATTAAATTGGACAGCACCTATAAAATGCAGAACCCAGTGCCTGGGACACAGCAGGAGCTCAGGAAAGGGAAGGACTTTTTAGCCCCCCGTAACTGAGCCAAAGAATGCCCTGGAGAGGGCCATATGGGTAATTTGGGAGCCTAGATGGGGAGAGGCTCCCAGTGTGTGTCTGCTCTGCGGTCACCGAGGCCTCTTGCCCTTGTGGTCGCCTTCATCCCCCCTACATCTGCTAGCGTTGCTGGCGTGTCGCATGTTCGCAGAACGGTTGCTAACTTGACCTCAACCCTCACCGTCCAACTAGCTGCACGTGCGAACTAAACCCCCGAAGTGTGGCTAGTCCAGACGGATTTGCTAGGTCTAAAATGCACGCTGGATTCTGAAGTGGAAAGAGTTCGTGAATCATCTTATACTGATTCCATGCTGAAATACAGTATGTTGGGTATAGTGGGTTTAACACAATATAAAGTTCAGTGCACCTGCTTCTTTTTGCTCGTGTAATGTGGCATGGAGTGAGGGGCTATTTTTTTTAATGATTTATTTATTTATTTATTTCTCTCCCCTTCCCCCCCAAAACCCACAGCCACACCCACACCCACCCACCCCCGTTGTCTGTTCTCTGTGTCTATCTGCTGCATGTTCTTCTTTGTCCACTTCTGTTGTCAGCAGCACGGGAATCTGTGTTTCTTCTTCTTGTGTTATCTTGTTGTGTCAGCTCTCCGTGCGTGCAGCACCATTTCTGGGCAGGCTGAACTTTCTGCTGGGCGGCTCTCCTTACGGGGCGCACTCCTTGCACGTGGGGCACCCCTACGCAAGCGGCACCCCTGCATGTCATGGCATTCCTTGTGCGCATCAGCACTGCGCATGGGCCAGCTCCACACGGGTCAAGGAGGCCCGGGGTTTGAACCGCGGACCTCCCATGTGGTAGACGGACGCCCTAACCACTGGGCCAAGTCCGCCTCCCGAATGAGGGGCTATTAATACATGATGAGTTGCGGGGACACAGGCTCCGGCACAACCGACATTTCGGCGAAAGACCATTTCATTATTCACACAGCACAAAGGGTCCGGCGGAGCAGGGGAAGAAATCCCATCACGGCCAGTCTCCTGCGGAGGCCGACTGCTTGAGCCGGGGACGCGGCTGGCACCTCGGCTGGCACCGCTGTGCGTCAGAGGAGAGACGCTCCACAGCTGAGTGCTGTGTATTTATACAGCCAGGGGCAGGGGCTGCCCGGAGCGTCCTGGCCTGATACGCATCTGGGGCTGCTCGCTCTGCTTTCCGGGTTCAAGGTTTGGTCAGGCCTGTTCATCAGACCTAACACCTCCCCCGGGCTGCTGAATGAAACAGACTAAAGCATCTGTACCCACAGTCAAAGCAGGCTGGGGACAGGCGCCGGCTGGAGACGCCCCTGCGTCTCGCCTCCCCAGCAGGGCTCACTGGACATTTTTAAGGTACATGTATGGTTTTTACATTATATTTCCACAGACCACTGGCAGAAAGATAATTGAATATAATATATACAGATACCTATCTACACGTATCTGACAAGCTCTTAAAGATACTTTCCGGCATTCTACTCTATTCCGGCTTTAATGAACATCAGGCGACAGAGTTTTATTAAGTTGCTACTACAGGCCGTGCACTTTCACATACACTGTCGTTTACTCTGTGTGATAAATTTCATTGGGAGGAAGGACTCCTCTCATTCTGTCAGTAAAAAAGGAGGCCTGCAGAAGTTAAGAGGCTTGTGAAGATCCCCTGGCTGGTAAGTGCCAAAGCTGGACTGGAGACATCCCCCCTCTTCTCTAGCCCTTTGCAAGAATCACCGACAGAAATCAGGACCCAAGAGTCGAGGCGGGTGCTGCTGGCCTGTGGGCCCTGAGGTCTGTGTCCTTGTATGGAAGACGCCCGTGTCGTCAGGAGCGCTGGAAGAGGCTCGGGAGGCGTGAGAGGGGCCCGCGGCCTGCGGGGTGTGGCGGTGGCTGACTCCCAGCCGCCGAGCGCGGGGGCTTCTGGGGGAGGCCGTGGCCAGCTGGACGCGCTGGGCCGCCGGCGGTTAATGGCTCCCCAGCCCCAGAGGGAGGCAGGGCGGCGGGGGAGTGAAACACTGACCAGCTCTGGTTGCCATGCAGGAATGTGCGGGGCCCGGGGAGGTCAGGCGCGGGCGGCACCGGAGACAGCTCCCAGGGCCAGTTCCCTTCCCGCGCCAGGGAGGAGAGGGACGCGCTGGGGGGGGGAAGGGTCCCTGCCTCCAAGGCGCCCCCAGCTCCCACTGCGTCCCCAGGGGCTGCTGGAGCGAAGAGACAGAGCAAGACCAGGTGAGGTCACGTTTGGCTTGCTCAGCCCACCCAGCCCTCCTGAGCTGGAGAGGGGCGGTGGGGGAGGAAACCCGAGAGAAGGAGGGCGCGGCCGCCCTCACCCAGGGCCTAACTAGCAGACGCCGGCTCCCGGGCTCCCGGGCTCGGGCCTGGGCTGGGGTGGGCTCTGCCTCGTCGTGGGACCCTGGACACTGTCACCCTTTGAGAATCAGCTTACTCAACCGAAAAAGAAAAGTATGAAAAACCAACCCCCAAATGTTGTACTGACGACCCGGTGGTGAGAAAACTCCTGACTCCTGGTTCAATCAAGGTTGAGGTCAGGCGTCGGGGACAATTCCCGGGGCTCCCGCGGCCCCTGGGAACGGATCGAGCTCCTTGCCCTGTGCTGTGGCCCCAGCTCATCTCCACCGCCTCCCCTTGTCCCCCGCCCCGCCCTTGGCAGCCCCCGAGCCGCGGCCCCCGTAGCACCAGCAGCCTGGGTGCCGAGGCCTCTGCTGGACTCCTCGGCCTCAGGGCACCCAGAGGCCTGTGCTGGACTCCTCAGCCTCAGGGCACCCAGAGGCCTGTGCTGGACTCCTCGGCCTCAGGGCACCCAGAGGCCTCTGCTGGACTCCTGGGCCTCAGGGCACCCAGAGGCCTGTGCTGGACTCCTGGGCCTCAGGGCACCCAGAGGCCTGTGCTGGACTCCTGGGCCTCAGGGCACCCAGAGGCCTCTGCTGGACTCCTCGGCCTCAGGGCACCCAGAGGCCTCTGCTGGACTCCTCGGCCTCAGGGCACCCAGAGGCCTCTGCTGGACTCCTCGGCCTCAGGGCACCCAGAGGCCTCTGCTGGACTCCTCGGCCTCAGGGCACCCAGAGGCCTCTGCTGGACTCCTCGGCCTCAGGGCACCCAGAGGCCTCTGCTGGACTCCTCGGCCTCAGGGCACCCAGAGGCCTCTGCTGGACTCCTCGGCCTCAGGGCACCCAGAGGCCTGTGCTGGACTCCTCGGCCTCAGGGCACCCAGAGGCCTGTGCTGGACTCCTCGGCCTCAGGGCACCCAGAGGCCTGTGCTGGACTCCTCGGCCTCAGGGCACCCAGAGGCCTGTGCTGGACTCCTCGGCCTCAGGGCACCCAGAGGCCTGTGCTGGACTCCTCGGCCTCAGGGCACCCAGAGGCCTGTGCTGGACTCCTCGGCCTCAGGGCACCCAGAGGCCTGTGCTGGACTCCTCGGCGTTTTCTGAAGCCTCTAGGGCACCCAGGGGACCTACCTCTTCGGGGGCTTTCCTTCAGCACGACCTGCCAAAGCTCGCCGGTCCCTCCCCAGGCTGCGCCTCAGCCCGGTGACGCTGCGACGGGTCCGTGCGGACGTCGCTTGACGAGGAGCACATGGCCGTTCTCCCCGTTTTCCTTAAAACCCACAGCGAGAGTGTGTGGGCCGGCTGCCCGGTTTCTGTTCCGTAGACCCCGATTCCATTTCTCTTGGGTGAGTCTGCACAGCCCCTGGACTGAAAAGTGATTTACATCTTCTCTTGGCAGAGAATTCACCCCAGTGGGAACTGCCCTGAAAAAGAACTGCTGAGCCGAGCTCGTATGCGTGTGTCCACACACACCACACACACACACACACACACGCACGAACACTGCCCTGTCTGCGTCAGGCTGATCAGCCTCTCTCACTGGTTGATCAGCCTTCGAAGTAGAAAACCCAAAGCCAGGAAAAGGGGTTTACCCCTATGCCAACCATCGTGGGAACAAGCTATCGTGATTAAGCTGCATTTTATTCTGAACTCCTTGGCAGTCAAGACAAAAGGGGAAACATACTGGGGCACGCCGTCTCCTTACCAGGAGGGGGTCGCCCATCGGCCGTTGGGGAAGGAGGCCCTGGTAGCACTGAATTAGAAAGAGGCTTCTCCTTCCTGGGGCACTGGGGATGTGAGCGGGAATGACCGTTTTCTGAGGACGCTGTGGGTGCCACGAGCGTGTTGAACGCCCACGACAACCACGTGACTTAGTTGTTCCTCTTAGAGTGGAGAAGATGTGGCCCTCAGAGGTGGTGAGGCTCCCGGGGCGCCCCGGCTGGCAGGCGCTGAGCAGGAATCACTCCCGGCGTGTCCACCCAGCTCCTGCGACCACTGTCCTCCCAGCCGGCGACAGCCCGGCCTTCACCAAGGCTTTCCGAGCAAAGGCAGGAGCAAGTGGGCTGCTTTTTACGGCTCTTTGGCCTTCAGGTAGAAATTCTAAGACTCTGGCCTGGGGACTTCTCGGGTTATTTGGTGTCGTAAGGCGAACTGGAAATGGGTTGACTGCCTGAGGCTCTGAGTTGTGTCCCCTCCCCTCCCGCATCAAAAAAGAAACAACTAAACTTAGGTTGTCCAGGACGCTAGGGGAGCTACATCCATTTCTCTATTAAAACCTCACAAAAAGAAGACATGTGATGTGGGGGCATTTGGGGACTCTGAATTGTCCTAAATGATATTGCAGGGCTGGACTTTATATATCCTGCCATAACCCAATGTACCGGGGGAGAGTATGAACTACAGGTAAACTATTATCCACGTGGTGCAGCAGTGCTCCAGCATGCGCTCACCGAGTGCGATGAGTGTGCCACAGTGATGGGGGAGGTTGTGGGTGTGGGAGGAGTGGGGTGGGGGCGTATACGGGGACCTCTCATGTTTTTTAATGGAACACCTTTTTTGTGAAGGACCTCCCGTGTGGGAGGCAGGCGCTCAGCCGCTTGAGCCACGCCCGCTCCCTCCATTCAGGGTCATCCCGGCTCCTGCCTGGTGAGCTTGGACAAGGGCCAGGCCTCACAGCTCAGCCCCCTCCCCTCCCCTTTCTGCGGTGGACGCTCTCGGAAAGCACCTGCCTCCGTCCCCCGTCGTCCAGGGCCCCCTCGGCTGCCTGGGCTGCCCGTGGCCTGCCTGGCTCAGCACTGCCACGGCAGGCCACGGCGGACCACGGCAGGCCACGGCCACCTGTACAGAGCGGACATGTCGTGCTCCCTCAGCCCACTCTCCGCCCATCCCTTAACTGGTTCAGAGTGAGGCAGAGAAAGCGGAGGCTACATCTGGGGGCCCCTCAAACGCCAACACGCAGTCAAATTGTGCCACACAGCCGCGGTCCCACCCCTTTTCCCAGATCGGTAATTGAAAGCGCTCCCCTCCCTCCCCCCTGCCCCGGGTTCTAGTCCCAAATTCTGCTGAAGTTCTGGCTGACCCGCCTTGTGCTGGGCCCTCCTGGCTGCAGTGAGCTCTGCCAGGGCTGGGCGCTCCCCACAGACGGCAGGAGAAGAGTCTGGGGCCTGAGTGGACACCGGGAAAGGCCTCTGCAGCGGAGGCCGTCACCCCTGAGGAAACCGCACCCGAGGGAAGTCGATCTCAGCGCGGAGGTCAGAGCTGAAGGTGACACCAGGGTTGACCGACCCAAGGGGTCGTGCTCTTCACCCAGCCCCGAGGATGTGCCCGGGAAGGGAGCTGGGCCTTCTCCAGCGGGCTGCACGGAATACCTGGCACCACGTAGATTATTTCAGCAGCCACTGGTGGCGAGGCAGAGACATACTCTCAGCTTTCCCTTTTCAGGAACACATGTTCCTCTCCTTCGGGGCTACCCTCCATGTGTGGGGCTGCATAGAGTAACAGAAAGAACTCTGAACTCGGTGCCCGACATCTCCATGACAACCCATGTGTCCTACGTCACTCACCCGTAAGCTCTTTGACATCATTCCACTTTTTCATTCATGCAACAAATACATATATTACATAATGCATGTTTATTATGTATTAATCCATAGCATATAAGTATAATAAACACACATAATAATGTAATACATATGCTTATTATATCAATAGATATAGTGGATCTCTACCACATGCCAGGCAATGGGCTCGGTGGTTAAAATTACAACAAATCCTACCAGATGCTCACTTTCTAATATGAAAAATGCAAACTATAATTTCAGTGAGATAATATTTGTCTGCCTCAGATTGCCAAACGTCCAAATGTTTTGGCAATAATTATGAGTGAGGCTGAGAGGAAATGGACACACGTATACAGTGTGGGTAGGACTTTAAAATGGTACAACCTCATGGAGGGCAATTTTCCAACATTTGTTAAAATAAAAACTATGTACCCTTTGTACCAGGAACTCAGTTTCTAGGAAATCCCCCCTCAGGTGCACTCATCCTCATGAGAAGTAGCACGTGCACAGGATTATCTTTGCAGCATTACTTATAATAATAGCAAAGAGTTAAAAGCAAATGGCCATCGCTGTCAGCCTGGATCAGCCCTGGAGCCAAGCACTGGGCAATAGTGACAAGGAATGAGTGGTGTTCCAAGTTCAGAAGAGGAAAATTGCTAAGATATATTGGCGAGTGGAAAAAGCCAAGTGCAGGACGGTATGGGGGCATGCTACCATATGTGTAGAAATCATATACATACAAAACATATATGCATATGTGTTCATATGCAATCATGAATAGGCATAAAATATCTCTGGAAGGACTGAGAAAACGAACACCAAGGATTCCTTTCTTGTTTTCACTGTGAGGGTGGGAAACCACTTTTCATTGACTATCTTTTGAGAATTTTTGAACCCTTGAATGTATAACCTCTTCAGAAATTGAAATAAATACGTCAGCTTGGAAAGGATAGCAGAGCAGTGAGTGTTAAGAAGGAGGAACTCAGAGTCCTGTAGCCTGCTGGACTTAGTCTGCGGGATGTGGGGGCAGCCCTGAGCAAGTGACATTTAAACGGAGACTTGGAGGGCAAACAGGCAGAAGGCAAGTGAGTGAAGAGGAGCCACCCAGGAAAGAGACCCCATGTGCAAAAGCCCTGAGGAGGGAAAGAGCTCGGGGCATTTAAGGCACGGAAACATATTCAGTATGGCTGGAACACAGAAAGCGAGGCAGTGGGGCAGGGGGGAGAGGCGCAGTAGTTGCTGAAGATCAAGTGAGGCACCAACTCCTGCAGGCTGTTTTAAAATCTGGACTTTCTCCTTAGGGCAGTGGGAAGCCATTGGAAAGTTCCAGGCAGGAGACTCGTGGGATCAAGGTTATGTTTTGAAAAGATTGCCGTGGCGTCTGTGAGGAAAAGGATTGGAGCAAGCACGAGGAGAGGCTGACAACACATATATCTGAGAAACCGCTCTGGAGAGCTGTTTGGCCGTTCCTTATAAAGTTAAACATACATCTACCCTCTGACCCAGCAATCTCATTCTTAGGGATTTATCCAAGTTAAATGAAAACATATGTTCACAAAAATATTTGTATGAGAATGTTTAGAGCAGTTTTTATTCATTAGCAAAAATCATGCTGGAAAACAAAGTCCTACCAAAAGATGAGTTGATAAGCAATTGTGGTATATTCACACAATGGAATACAGCTCAGGAACACAAAGGGGACTGAACTCTTGTTACCCATAAGATGGATGATTCTCAGAAGTATTACGTTATGTGAAGGAAAACAGACACGGAAATGTATATACTTTTCTGTGTATGAATCCATTGATGTGAAATTAAATCCACGTACAGAAAAAAATAATCTCTAGTGATAGATATCAGAAAGTAGTTGTCTGGGGATGGGGGAGAGAGAAATTGTCTAGAAAGAGGGAGAAAATGTTCTAGGATGACGGAAAAGGTTTTTTTGCTTTTTTTAAAAATTTATTTTAAAGAAACTTTAGATTACATAAATATTACATAAAAAAATTTAGGGGATGGGAAGCAGCTGTGGCTCAATCAGATAAGCTCCCATCTACCATATGGGAGGCCCTGGGTTTACGTCCTCGCCCGCACGCTGAGGAGAGCCGCCAGCCCACAGACGCCACAGAGAGCCAACTCAGCAAGGTGACGCAACAAAAAGAGACACAGATTCCCGGTGCCGCTGACAAGAATGCAAGCGGACGCGGAAGAACACGCAGCGAATGGACACAGAGAGCAGACAACCGGGGAAGCAGGGCGGGGTGGGGAAGCGGAGAGAAATAATTAAAAAATATATATATATATGTATATAAACTATAGGGGATTCCCATAAGCCCCACTCCCTCCCCCTCCCACATTTTCCACATTAACAACATCCTTCATTGTGGTGCATTTGTTACAACTGATGAACACATATTGAAGCATTGCCACTAAGTGTAGATTATAGTTTACAGTTTATACTCTGTCCCATGCAATTTTGTAAGTTATGACAAAATATGTAACGGCCTGTATCCATCATTGCAACATCATGGAGGACAATTCCAATGTCCCGAAAATGCCCCCATATTACACCTGTTCTTCCCTTTCCCTCCCCTCAGAGCCTCTGGTGGCCACTGCCTTTATACCAATGATACAAATGCTTCCATTGCTAGATGACAAGCCTGTAGTAGAATAATAATGTCCACTCTAGTCCATCGCTCATCCTCCAGTCCTGAGGAGTCTGGGATGGCGATGCCCACTCCACCTCTAACTGAGAGGGGGGCTTAGACCCCATGGGGCAGGTGGATGGGGCTGTCTTGCTTGCAGTTGCAGACTCTCTCTGTTCCTTGGGATTGGAAACGTTTTCTATCTTGCTATGGGTTGGTAGTTACATGGGTGTATACAATTGTCAAAACTCCTGGAAGTGAACAATGAGACCTGTGCATTTTATTGTGTGTTAAGCAGACCCCAACTTTCCATAAAGAAAGAAAGTTAGGGGGTGATTGCAATCCTCCAGGAGAAAGGGAGGTGGCCTAGTGGCCTATCGTGGGGATCAAATAAATAATGTATGTAAGAGGGCAAACTATAAAGCTCTGTGCAAGCCATAAAGCTCTATGCAAACTGTGAAGATCTGTGCAAAAGTCACTTAACCCATACCAAATTTTGGAGGTGAATGTGGACAACCTGTCTTGCTTCGCACACTGTCCCATTTGTTTGCCGCAAAGGGCTTGGGGGTGATTAATCATGATCTTCTTGTTGGTTTGTCACAGTTTGGCAGGAAATGGATCCAATGACTGCTGAGATTCATCAGAATACTTGACCTTGGGGCAAGAAAAAAAATGTTTAAGCCGGAGCTGTTTTTGCCATAGGGAGATTTCTACTGAAAATTGTACTTCTCCAAACAAAAAAATGCATTCAGCTGCTGCCCCAGGCTCTTGAATTTATTTTTTGAATAATTAGGGTTTGAAGGATCCAGAAAAAAAGGAAGCAGGCTGTCAGTTCCCGAGGCAGGGACTGTAAGGATCAGCGACACGGCCACCCAGCGTTCAGGGGCGTTGGCGGGGAGCTGAAAGCGTGGGAGAAACAGCCGTGGCGGCTCGCTAGCATCTGCCTCTAAGTGCAGGCAGCGCGCTGCAGAAGCAGCTGTGTGGCAATCAGTCAAAAGCCAGCGGAATGACCGCTCGGCATTCAACTTTCTTTCACGTGTTTTTTTCAATATTAATAAATCCCTAGTTGCTTGCTTTCATTTCATGTGGCTTTCCCGCCCCAGACCACTTTAAATGAGCAGCCACGGCTGGCGCTTCCCTCGCCACACCAAGGGACACTAAATGCCCTGTCCCATTACTTGGCCCTTTGTCCATAAAAAGGAGCTACCCCTGTGCAGGCGGGGCCCGAGACCAAGTGACCCCCTCAAAGATTCACTTCTGAGCTGCCGTGGACAAGTGGACATTTGTCCTGTTTTTATTACCTGGTATCTGTCACCAGTCCCTCTCTTTTTTTTTTTTTTTTTTTTTTTTGAGGTACCAGGGCTGGGGATTGAGCCCCATCGGCTCGGTTGAGTTGAATTGTTTCTTCATTTGCTTTGCTTGTTGTTTGTCTTTATAATAGGCGGTGCTGGGAACCGAACCTGGCACCTCCCAGGTGGGAAGCAAGTGCTCAATGCTTGCGCCACATCTGCTCGCCGTCTCTGTGAGCTCGGACCCACCGTCCACACTGGAAGTGGACAGTCTCTCTCTCACACACACCCTGAGGACAGGCCCCTGACTTGGGCTCCGTCCACCGGCTGATGTGTCCTTGAACTTTGGGTCCCAGCTGAACCCCACGAGGGCATGGAGGTGGTTGGTGGTGTCCCACGGACAGAGATGAGCGTCATTGTTCCACCCAGGGGGCAAGGTGACCAAACCTTCCCCCACCGCTGTGCTCCTGTGGCCCTGCCCTCAGGCTCGCCCTCATTTCCACCCTTTCCTAAGCCTAATTCTTCCTCCTCACCCCTCGCCCCAGTCTCCTTCCTATAAATTCCCACCTATTTCAGTTAGCTGGAGCCCGTTTTCGTTGCTGACGCCCAAGACTGGCCCACGGTCAGAAGACAGCGGCTTCCCGTCCTCTCCGCAGCGGCTCCGACGCTCGGGGCCAGGGATTTCCTTGGGTGGCAGCGGCAGGAAGCCTGAGTGTGCGAGAGTGTGGAGAGGGGAGAAGAGAAGAGGGGTCGTGCATTCCACGGCGACCCTGTTCTGGGACGGAGGGGACAGCCAGGGTCAACCAAGGCAGAGCTCTGACAGACGCCAGCGTCCCTTAGCCTGGAGCTCGCGCCACGGGGGGAGAGGTTCCACGTGGGAAGCGGAAGGTCTCGGGCGAGCGAGTCCGTGGCCACGCATCGCGCGGGACTCACCCAAACCTCCCTCCTAGCCAGGCCCGCCCTCCCCACGGCACCGCGTCGGTGCGGGAGAGATGGCAGAGCACGCGTCTTCCTTTCGTTTCTTCTTATCATTCCAGAGTGGCGTTCATGATTTGGAATGAATCTACCTGAGTATAATGGACACAAGGTCGCTGGCTTATGGATGTGTTTGTTCATTTTTTCTAACATTTATTTTTATTTATTTCTCTCCCCTTCCCCTCCTTTCCCAGTTGTCTGTTCTCTGTGGCTATTTGTTGCATCTTCTTTGTCCACTTCTGTTGTTGTCAGCAGCACGGGAATCTGTGTTTCTTTTTGTTGCATCATCTTGCTGTGTCAGCTCTCCATGTGGGCGGCGCCATTCCTGGGCAGGCTGCACTTTCTTTCGCGCCGGGCGGATCTCCTTAGGGGGTGCACTCCTTGAGCGTGGGGCTCCCCTACGTGGGGGACACCCCTGCGTGGCAGGGCACTCCTTGCGCACATCAGCACTGCGCATGGGCCAGCTCCACACGGGTCAAGGAGGCCCGGGGTTTGAACCGCGGACCTCCCATGTGGTAGACGGACGCCCTAACCACTGGGCCAAGTCCGCTTCCCTGGACGTGTTTATTTTAAAACCACGAGGTAGAGGCCTGTGCTGAGCCCGGGGAAAGGAGAGGGGGAGGCGGGTCAGAGCCCTTTGGATTTAAGGGGGAGAGATCCCGCTCGGGTGTAAATTCGGACGGTGTTTGCTTGTGCCGCTCTGTTTTACACGTTGCTTGCCTGCGTCTCCTCCACTCATCTCCCCCCTACCAGAGGAGGAAACTGAGGCCGAGGACTTGCCATCATGCTTCCCCGGTCACAGACTAGTTATCATCAGAGCCACAACTCCAACCCAGGTCTGCTCGCCACACCGCCTGCTTCCCTCCAGCCCACGGGCGGTCACTGCGCCCCCCGCGGAGCGAGGCTCCTGCGCCCGTTTGTTCCCACGAGGTGGTTCAGCCTCCGGGACATGCAGGCACCTGTTTGCGTGAGGCTTCTCTCCAAATACATCGTCTCTCTCTCGGCGTCCTTACTGTTTTTTCTTACTTTTTCTGCATTCCACCCCCTCCTCCTTTCTCTCTTACTCCCACCCACGAAAACAGCTGTTTTCCTTACGTAGGGATGGGACCATTTCACTGGGTGCCTGGCATGAGAAGTACATTTAAGTCCCTGGAAACAGAATATTTTCTCACGGACTTGTTACTGTTTGGATTGTTTTGCCAGGCTAACGGAAGGCCACTCATCTCAGGCCTGGAAGATTTGGTTTTTGGTTTTTGGTGGTTTTTTCGCCAAGCGGGTTCCTTACAGATGCACTCGGGAGGTCACTCCCAGGTCCCCGAGATAGTGGTGGGTGATCAATCACCGTCAGGACGTCAGCAGCGCGGAAGATCAGGATTCAAGAAAGGAGAAACCGGAGCCGGGGCTGCCCCTGGGGGTGCACTCTGCTCAGGTGCTCTGATGGCTGCTTCCTCCTGAGGTTCACTGGGACCCGCACGATCGTTTTCCAGCTCCAGTGGTCATTCTTCCCTTCCGGTGTGGACTCTACCTAAATCCATACGTACCTACGTAAAGGCACAAGCATTTCCCAGATAATTGGTTGGAACTCAGCATGCAATAAAGTCGTGTTTACTAGCTCCACAGCCGGGGCTACGTGGGGCCCCCAGGTACTAACGAACCCCTACAAAATCAATTGAGGCGCTGTCCAGGCCCGGCTCGACAGTGGGCCAGCTTTGGGGGCCAGGCAAGCCAACAAACTTCCGTGACCTCAGCTTCCACGACCATAAAATAAAGTAATTGAACCGGCTTCTTCTTCTGACAAGTACTAATGAAGCATCTGCTTTGGGACGGGCCTCATTCTGGGAGCTGAAACACTTTTTTAAAAGGACAGACACACGGTCCCTGGTCTCAGGGCGTCTCAAAGGCTAGGGGTGGAGAGCGGTGTGTAACATTGGGAAATAGCAGTACAACGTGCTCACGCGCTCCGGGGCATCGTGCACGAAGGGCCCGGGAAGGAAGAGGGGGAGACACTGCGCCAAGCGCGCGTCGGCCCCTCCTGGCCCCGCCAGTCTGTGCGGACGGTTTTCTGCGTGTTTTCTTTTGTTCTGGCCTGTTTGTCACACTATCTGGTGTATTTGGTTCTTTCTTGCCTAGTCGTCTCCAAACCATTGCTGTCGTCGCCAACCATTGCCAGTTCCTCCAGAGCGCCCCCTTCCCTGCCCTGGAAAGGTCCGTGCCAGGTGCTGCGATCATTGTTTTAGACACAAGGGAACTGAAGCCCAGAGAGGTTAACCTGCCCAAGCTGGCACCGTGAGGAAGCAGAGAACTGGGATTTGAACCCCCGACTGCCGACTCCCAAACAGAGTCTCTTTCCACGTCGTGGGGCTGCTTCAAGTAGATGCAGCGCTCAGGATTGGCTGTGTAATTCACCGGACCCATTGCAAACCAAAAACAAGGGCCTGAGTGTTAAATGCCACCTAGTGTATACTTTAAAACGGTTAAAACGGTAAATTTTATGTTATGTGCATTTTACCACAGTTAGAAAAGAACTGATGAAAACGCTTCGAACTAAATAGAGGTGCTGGTTGCACAACACGGTGAACACCAGATGCCACTGGAGTGTACACGTGAGCACAGTTAATATCACGTTACGTGACCTCACCCCGCTAAGAGCAAAAGCCAGTGAGAATGTCAAGGCGAAAGCCGCGAAGAATGTCCAGGCGGCTGAGCAGAGCACCGAGCAACGCGCGGGCTCCGCCGACACACGGGCGAGGCCAGTGCCCACGGCGCGGGGGGCGAGGGCATGTGCCCACGGCGCGGGGGGCGAGGCCGTGTGCCCACGGCGCAGGGGGCGAGGCCGTGTGCCCACGGCGCAGGGGGCGAGGCTGTGTGCCCACGGCGCAGGGGCCTCCTCCTCCCCCGAGGGCCGGCGTCACGGCAAGGCGCGCCCAGGCCACACTGGCAGAGCCCTCCAGCCGTCGTGCCTCCTTCGCGGGCAGGTTTCCTGGTGCCACCCGGGGGTCCCAGGCAGACTTGCAGGTGGGCCAGGCAGCTCTGCCCACGTAGCCCCAGTCCCCAACCTGAAAAACGCGAGTGTCGTCTTGGATGTCATCGTTGGCTTTGTTTTGATGTGGGGAAAGACGCATCCCCGTGGGCTGGCAAGGGTCTGCCCACCCTCTCAGCCCGAGATTTCAGAAGCCGAGGGGGTGTGGGGAATGCATGCAGTGCACACGGGACCCTCCGAGGCCTCTGAAATCGCAGCCCGGAGCTGTGGGTGCGTCTTCCCGAAGGCGAGTGGGAGGAAAAGCAGGGGAGCTTTGCCTGTGCAGGGCGATAAGCCTCTCCCCAGAGGCACCCCAGGAACGTGTCCTCTCCCACGGACCCAGCTGAGACTAGGAAGAGCCGCCGTTTGGGCCAAGGATTCTTAATCAGCAGTATTTAACCTTTGGAGATCGTGGATTCCTTCTACGAAAGCCATCAGCTGTCTCCCTAGGTAAAAAGACATGTGGACATAAAATATTGTGCGCACAATTGCAGAGGACCTGAGTTGGCCCCAAGCTGTAAAACACCCTGTTTTAGATCATGGGTTCCTCGTCCCCAGAATCCTAGAATGCTGGAAACGGAAGTAGTTTGGCAATTGTTTTTGTCCGACCACCTGAAGCTGAGGGCGTTTGGATGGTAAATGGTTCTGTACATTTTCAAAGGGCTAGCCCCCTGACCCACAACTTACCCTTGAACTAGTCGCTCTTAACTTCTCACAAGCTCCCGTCAAAACACTGTAGCCAAAATGAGACAAAAGAAAACAAAGCAAAACCCACAGCAGCCCGTGGAGGAACCTGCTGCCACCAGGGGCTGGGGCTGGTCCCGTCGGGGACACCGGAGCATCTGGACGAGCCACGTGTGCGGGCAGCACAGCCGGTCTCGTCCTTGAGAAGCGCTCGGACGCCCGGGGAGGAAACCCATGGGAACCGCAGCACGCGGGGTCCGTGGGAGGAGCGTGTTGGAAGGAGGCTGGGAGGTGGCGAGCGTGGCGGGAGCACAGGGTGTGGGGTGTGTCTGGGGGAGAGCTGGGGGGTGAAGCTGCAGAAAGGAAGGGGCCACAGGGGCCTTGGAGGTCCTGGGAAGGCATCTGGGCTCTAGGAAGAGTCAGCAGAGGGACAGGCTGGGCATCTCTTCCTGGGGACGGTGCCAGCGGGGGGACCCTGGGTGGGGGTGGGAGGGTCCTGGGGGCGGGGAAGGCAGCTCCCCAAACCCTAGAGGACGTGAGAAAGCCCCCGGAAAGGCTTGCCGGGAAGACAGGTGGTCAGCCTTAGAAAGGAGCTCTTCTCGCCACCATGGGGGGAGGCCACAAACACAGGGACTCACTCTCAGGAAAGCCAAACCAGGCTGCCTCCAGCTCCACACACTGCCGTGTGTCCTCTGCGAAGCTTCACATGTTTTTCCCTCGTCCTCAGGCCTAGTTGAGCCTTGTAAGACGGACTGGCTCTGCGGAAACATTCATCAGGAGGCGAGAGCCTCGCCCAAAGCACGGACGGCTGGTCGTGTTCACGTTTTTACTCAGTATTCCACAGCAGGGTGGGACCTAAGAAAGGCTTGTCGGGGGGCATATTTCCCCCGCAGCAAAGGAATAAACCAAAGACCAACAACTCCTGGGACACTGTGTGCAGCGGGGACCCCGCCCCGAAGCCGCACTGCTCCTTTCTACCACTAGGTGTCAGAAGAGCCCCATTTTAAAAGAAACAAAGTTTCAAAAAGGCTGAACTAAAGCAAGTAATTTTCTCAGGGTTCAGTGTCTCAGTAAAAACTATCCCTGAACAAAAGTAAAACTTGCAAATGCTCAGAATCGCCTCTTGAGCGCCGACCTAATGGTTCTGTTTTCTCAGGCTACGTGCAAAAAAGCTGAGTCCCACAGGATCGTGACAAAACCCAAAGGTTTTTGTTGAACTATCCACGGTCAACGTACATCTCGCAGGAAATTCCATTTCGTTTACACTATTTATTTAATAGAAATAATCTCTGCGATTATTTGCATGCATTTCTGAAGGAGGATGTTTTTCCTTCCTCAGAATAAGTTCAGGAAATGGGTGAAGTGCTCAGGAAGTCAGCTAAATGCTGATGTAAATCCAAAAGGAAGGTCTGCTGTTTAAAAAAAAAAAGCTAGGAAGCGGTTCTCTCTTTCACTTACGGAAAATGTTCTACAGAATTTCTGATTTAAAAGGGAGAGGCCAGGGAACCTCAGTGTGCCCTGATGTCTTTTCTGTCCACCTGGTTAGGGGATCCAGACTTGCCGGTACCAGCAGCAGGCAAAGAAAACGGTCAAGAAATAAAATCTGGATGGGAAAAATGGCTAGGATTAAGTTTGTACTAAATTAAGCACTTACTATGGAATTTGTATCAGCTATTCTAGGAAACCCTGATCAGACTGAGTCCAAAAGAGCTGCTGGGGCCCCTCCGCCCTACATAAACAGCTAATCGCCACGCGGCCCCAACAGGGACCCCGCGCCCTCCAGACGCTGACCCAGAGCAGGGAAACCCAAGCCCTCCGGGGGGCTCGGTGGCCACCCCTGGCTGCGATCCCCGCCGGCCCTTCGGTGGTCATTACTTATCTGAGTTTGCCAGGTGGGGGATGTGCTGTATCGGGTGTACAGAGCAAACAGAAACTCCTCGCCTCGGAAACGCTGGCATTGCAGAAAGCCAAGTTCCGGCTCATTGAACAGGGCCGCCCGAGCCCACGGCCGGCTGTGGTTTCTCTGAGACTCGTCCCCTCTTTTCCGTCTCCCTGCTTCCAGTTTTATTGGGGCCTTCACGGTTTTCGTCCCCCTCAGCGGGCCTTCTTTCTAGCCAAGTCCACACCGCGCTCGAGTGAGCTTTCTAAACCACCCCCGTGGACCTGACCCGTCCTCGCCAGCTCCCAGGAGCCTCGAAGCAGGGCTCTTAACCCGGGGTCCGTGAGCCGGAACTGAAATCCTAAAAGACATTATTCTCGTGGGGACGTGTTGATGTGGGTGTGATCTATTTATTAAATAACACACAGTGTAGTGTGGACTCAGTAAGGGGTCTGTGGTTTTCACCTGACTGGCAAAGGGGTCCTTGGAACAAAAAAGGCTAAGACCCCCTGCCCTAAAGCTTTTGCGCACCTCCTCACAGGCCACCCTTGGTCAAGTTTATTTACAAATTTCTTTCTTTCATTCTGGGTGACAACGGACCATGCATTTCTTATTTCTTCCAGAAAGCAATCTCTTTGCATTTATAGAACTGTGACTTGAGAGAATACACAAGGGAGACTCACCTACACAAACCATCTACGTGGTGTGAAAATCATAAATCAACACGTGTGCCTAGAAAAGATGCTACTGTGGGGGGAGAGAGCTGACCTGGCCCATTAAATGCTGCTGATAGCACATGATGCGGGAAGTTCACCTTTTACATATTGAATTCAGAGAGTGGTTTCGACCCACAGACCAAGTCTTAAAAGCACCACGGCAGGACGCGGATCTGGCTCAGGCAGTTGGGCACCTGCCTACCACACGGGAGGTCCTGAGTTTGGTTCCTGGTGCCTCCTAAAGAAGATGAGCAAGATAGCAGGCTGGCGTGATGGGCTGGCGCTGCGAGATGATGCAAGAAAGCGACGCAACGAGAAAACACAATGAGAGACACAACCAAGCAGGGAGTGGAGGTGGCTCAAGTGATTAGGTGCCTCGCTCCCACCTGGGAGGTCCTAAAAAGAAGACAAGTACACAAAGAGCAGACAGCCAGCACAAACAATGATGGGGCGGGGGGAGAAATACATAAATAAAATCTTAAAGAGAAATAGAGTCATGGCTTCTGGGACCCACCCCTTCTCCCTTCCTACACATTCACCTGGTGAGGCAAGTGGCCTTTGGGGAGCAAACAGGGAGGTGACAGCAGTCTTGGAATCGCTTGCCCTTTGCGCCTGCCACTCGAAGCTGTTCTCTACAAGCTAAATCAAGGAGGCTCTGGGAGTCAGGTGGGTTCTGTCAGGAAGACATTGCAGTGTGACAAGACCCCGGAGCACCGACCCTTTGTGGGGAGGGGCGTGGAGGGCTCAGGCGATTTGCTGCTGTAACTTCCGGGCGGGGGAGCCTCGTGGCTTATCTCCGTGGGGCCTGCAGAGCCCTCTAGGACAGTGGCTGGCAGAGGATGGCCCTCATTTAGCTATTCCACAAATATTTACCACGCAGCAGAGGATCTGTTTTTCCAGGTTGAGTTTTCGGCTTGTTAATAACAGCTGAATGCTTTCTCTGTTTTGTCATCTGCGCTTGGGGACTCTACGTTGGCCCTTGTCTCGCATGTTTTGTTTAGTTTTGTTTCAACCCCTCCCTCGCTCCCTGCCCCAGCCCCTCCAGGGCTGTGCACACGGTGTGCTGGGGAGGAGGAGAAGGAAGGCGGAGAGCAAAAGGGAGATGTCAGTGTGGACGCCGCGACAGACGGTGATCACTCTCTAACCGTCCTCGCGGTTAGAGTTTCTCGGCGGCCACGGCCCTGGCATTCCGCAGAAACCCCTGCCCGTGCGGTGGCCCTTCCGTCACGTTGGCTTGCTTTCTTTACGATGGCCACATCTGTCACCAAAGCCCCTCGGTTTACCCACCTAACGGGGTAAATCCCTCCCTCCCTTCATGAACGTTCCTGAACCCGTGCGCCGGCCGAGCACCGAGCCAGGCCCCGAGGGCACCCAGGTGGCACGTCTGGGCGCGCAGAGCCGTCCTCAGGGCGTAGCCCAGGGCGGTGGGCAGAGGGGCACACGGCAGACCCCCGCGAAGGCCGCAGCGCAGGCTCCCGGCGCCGAGGCCCAGAGCCCTCCCCTTCCCTGGTGAGAAGGAGAGGGGCAGCAGGTGGCTGCAGGAGGGCTGGGAGGCCTTCTCAAAGGCACAGCAGAGACCTCGGCCCTGAAGGAAGAACAGACACCAAGGGAGAGGCCACTCCAGACAAAGGGGACGGCGTGCGCCAAGGCAAGGGGGCTGAGAGGAAAGCTCCGGAAGAGGACGGGGTTGCCCACGTGACGGCAGTTTCATCGCGCTGCTCCAAAGCCTTTACTTCAGCTAGAGTGAAAGGATGCAAAGGAGCTAGCGACCACCAGACGGCCGATCATTTAACCCCTTGAAGAGAAAGGGACTAATACTGTGAATGCAGCAATTGGATATTATTTATGAATTCCAAAAATTGATCTTGGGTTGTGTTTGTAAACTGGTCTGTTCCTCTGGGCATATTAGACCATATTAGATTCAGAGGTTTCACTTTTACTTGATTAAATTATGATTAAGGCTGTGATTCAGCCACATCAGAATGTTGAGTCCCGGCCCATCAAGGCCACACAGCAGAGAGTTTTAGTTTTTGATGCCGGAGCCCCAGGAAGTAAATACACAGAGAAGCAGATCTGTGAGAAAAGAGAGAGCGCCATTAGACACAGCAGAGGCCCCAGAAGACAGAGAGCCTGAGAGGCTACAGCTGACCTTGTGAAGAGAGCAGGGCAGCTGAGCCAGGAAAGAAACGAGCCCCGGGAGAGAGACAATTAGGAGGAAGAGGGAGGCTGGACCCTGGCAGAGACCAGCAGCCGTCCTGCTCCAACACGTGGCAACAGACTTTGGAGAGGGAAGTAACTTACACTTTATGGCCTTGTGACTATAAGCTTCTACCCCAAATGAATACCCTTTATAAAAGCCAACAGATTTCTGGTACTTTGCACCAGCACCCCTTTGGCTGACTAATACAGTGAACTACTGCCCTTAAAATTCAGGTATTGGGTGAAAACAGGATCAGGTGCTTATAGGAAATCAGGCAGGTGGCTGATAACATCAGGCGATTGACGTAAAATGTAATAAATTTGATTTCCTCTTCTCTCTCCCTGGGCATTTGGGAAGCTGGAAATGTCTGCTGAGAGAGCAGATGAATCATGGGCCCTCCCTTAGGCTAAGGCTGAAAGAGGCTGAGAGAAGATGACTGGGTGAGTCGGGAATGCCAGGTGGGGCCCAGGTCCACTCTGAAAGCCTTCTGGAGTAAACCTTTGCAGGTCTAGCCCATTTCCCAAACCTTTTTGGGAAGCAAGATGCTCCCAGTCCTACCGAATCAGCTGCATCGTGAAGGGAGACTAAGGAGCAGGCAAGCCCTCGCCGGAGCGGGGTTTATTTCTGTTCTTGGAACTTCTGAAGACACGAGACCAAGGCTGACCTCTGCAGCCAAGAGTCAGCTTGACTTTAAAATTATGATTACACGTGAAAGCTGAAATGGGAAAGAGAGAAACAATCGGTTCTCAGGACAGCAGTGCTCAAAACCCTTGGGCTCCATTCCAGCCAGGGTCCTGGCCCTAAACGCAGAGCTCACTGCGGGGTGGGGGTGGACGGGCAGGGAGCAGGAGACCCCGCATGGCAGACCCCTGTTCGCCAGGCTCTTGGGTCACACCACACAGGGTGGAGTTCCGGTGGAGCTCCCGAGCGGTGAGCACTTTACAGGCCAGCCAAGAGAGCCGATGATCTGGGAAATCAGCAGGTGTCTCCAGTGTCAGACCCTCGCCTTGCCGGGGCTGGGTGGCCCCTAATATTATTTGTTCCTGTGACAAAGTCCTGAAGAGAGCTTTGAATTTGCTGTGTCCAATGACTTTTCTGGATATGGGGGCAGAGAGCACTCAAACTTGTCATGTCAGCTGGAGAAACCATTTTCCTGGCTGTCCGATGTGACGGACTCCCATTGTGCAAAAACAGAATCTTTGTGTTGTGAAATCAGGAGAAAATAAAGGTGAAACTATTTTAAGGTGGAAAAAAAAGAAGCCCCCTTCCTCCTTTAAGGAGGCCTGGAGCTCTAGCTGTGATGGGAAACCTTTTTCCAGGCTACCAGGTTGAGGCAATGGGACCTAGGTGTGTAAAGATGCCCACACGTGCTGGAAGAGTGTACTGCGATGGCAGTTTAAGAACTACAGTTCCCCTCAAAGCCACATGTGACCCCTTGGGCATTATTTATGACTCCAGTAGTGATAAATTCAGTTGACCTTGGACTACGGGGCTTTGCTGACCCAGGAGAAATCCCAGTGGGAAAAAATAGCTCCGGCAAAAAAGAAACAAAGAGGCTCTCAGAAAGCAGTTCTCAGTCGGCCCTGCAAACTGAATCCTCCGTTTCCCACTGCCGGGCCTCCCCAGGGGTATCACATACCTTCGGGTTATTGACAAATCACATACCAGTTAATAAACAAAAATTTATTTTCCTTTGATACAAAAATTAAATAGCCAAGTTTTATTTTTTTGTACAATGATAAATTAGAAATTTACAGTACAGACATCAATGCAAACATACTTTTGTACATCCTTAAAAGTTGGGTCCATTTCCTCTGAGGTCGGCCGTACATCCAGGGCAGGTGCGGCAGGCGTCTGCCCGGTACCTCTGCGCTGCACATCTGGAAGTCCCCCCGGTGGGCCTCGGGCGGCTGGAGCCGTGGGTGGCACAAGGAGCCGGAAAAGGCCGCAGGGCGACCGCCCAGCGTGGCTGCCGCACGGAGCGGCTGGGACATCCTCTCTTTCAGCAGATTGCACCAGCTCCTTGCCCCACGTGCTTACAAAGAGCTCCGGGGGCCGGTGCTTCAACCTCGAGCCTCACAACATCCCTGCGAGGTAGGAAAACTTTCCAAACCACCTACAGGCTCCACTGGAAGAGCCAGAGAAGGCAGCCAACCCTGCCCAAAAGCCCACCGCCAAGTCGGGCCCGTTAGCAAGATCTGGAAACTTCCACGGCCTGGGAGAGAGGGCGGGCCCAGGCCTCAGGGGGCAGAGCGCTCTCGCCCCTGTTCTCAGAAGGCTTCTGGGGGGACAGTGGCAGGTACTGAATATCGCAGGAGATCAGGAAGGTATGAACGCTTTCAGGGCCCCAAACAGGCCTCTGCAGAGTGCCTGGGTCAATCCTGGGAATCTGCTAACTCAAAGAAGAAGAGAAATAAAGGAGATCCGAAAGGGGCTGCTCTCGGGGCACTGGGGCCTCCCACGGGGCGAGAGGCGGCAACGCGCCCCAGCCTGGCTGCCGAGAATCCATTATCTAAGGCTCGGCTCCTGATCCTCGGGGGGAGCCAAGTGCTTTCCTAGGAGCTTCCAAGATCTGCGACCTCCCCCGGGAGGAGAAGCGATAAGCCCGGCCCTGCGCCAGGCGGAAAACCGACCCAGACCTGGAGTTTGAACTCAAATATAATAAAGGAAGCACACAACTCTGTCAGAGTCCAGAGACTTGACATCACTGTCTGGACCAACAACTCTCACCAGATCCCTCCACCCCAGAAGCAAATTCAGGAGCCTGGGGCCTCCTTCCAGAACTGTGCGTCACGGGGACGCCCCTAACGCGCGGCGGCTCCCCCCACACTGGGCGCCGCACCGTGCCACCTCGCTGGACCCCCGTAGACCGAGCTGCACCTCGGGACCGAGGCCGGTGGTTCATCTTCGCGTCCCCAGGTCCTACTTGGTTCTCAACACAAGTCCCTCGAGTCGGCGGCTATGAGCCGACAGGCCACAGACTGCAGAGGCGGGAGCGGGGGCTGGCTCCAGCCCCAATCCAGAATCCAGATACAGAGGTTTCTCAGATTCAGGGGTGGGCAGTGCAGGTGAAGGGGTGGTCCGGAAAGGAAAGCCAGAGAGCATCTCGGGGAAATGAAACGTGTCACCCTGTCTCCGGTGTCAGACCCTTGAGCAAGCTGCCAGCTCAGAAGCAGTCGCAGGGATCGGGAAATGGGCCTCCCTAAAGGAAAAGGATATGAATCAACCCAGGGGCTCAGCAGACGTCCTGGTCAGGGCCACTCTACCCCCGGCTCCTCGGCCCTGGGGTCTGACCTTCACCAAGCAGGAGAAAGCGGGAGAAAGGGGGCTGCCCGAGAGGGGCTGCCCAGAGCTGCCCCGGGCCCCGTTAACAGAAGTCTCCGGGGGCCAGGGGGGGTTTGTAGGCAGTTGTAATCTTACCTATTTATTCTAGATTTCAGAGAAAGGGAAACCACCTCGACCCCTGCCCTAGCAAGATGCTGTGCTCGAATTTACCTGCCCGCAGCCCGTGGCCCACGCCCCACGCCAAGCCGCGACTCGCTTGCTTCCGTGTTAGATTCCGTATTAGGCCGTATTAGATGTGGGCACCCTCGTCCTTGCAGCCTCTTTTCACGGGCTTTCTAGGGATGTCCTCGGTGCCCGTCCCGAGGCAGAGCCGATGCCTTCCGTCAGACCCCCGAACCGACTGGCAAGGAGGCCCGAGAAGGGGTGAGAGATGAGTTAAAAGGCAGAGGGCCCCAGGAGGAAGTTGACGGGGGAAGGTGACAAGGTGGCCTGCTCCTGTCCACAGCCACAAAGCTGGGCTGGCCCCGGGGCATGCCTGGCCCAGGACAGAGAGAACGGAGCTGAGCCGCAGCGCTCAGCCGCCGCGACAGCCCGGGGTGCCGCACGCAGGCTCTGCACACAGCCGGCACTCAATCGGTGTGCCGGCAACTGACTTTTTTTCTTCTTTATTAACAGGTACCAACTTGAGAGGCGACAGAGTCACTCAGAGGTGACCGGTACCCGGCTCCTGCGCCACCAAGTTCCTTTCCCGAAACCACCAACTCTCTCCTCTGTCTGGGGTGGGAAAGGAAAGCCCTGTGCGCCTGTGACGCTGCGAAGTGACTGAGCCAGTCTTCGCCCAGAGCCATGTCAGGTCAGATACACTGTCCCCTGAGGAGGCAAGAGATGGCAGGAGGCCAAGGATGTGTAGAGGACGTGCTGAACCCAGAAAACAGTGAGAGGACTAGCACTGGGGGGTGCCAGTGAGCCCAAGGGCTCTTTTTTATTTCTTAAACGTGCAATCATTCACAAACACTGAGCCCTGCTGCCTCGGCCACGCCCCCACAGCAACATTCGCCAGCTACCTGCATCACAAGCCCCCGTCCTCCACACGAGGCCACCCCCACAGGGCCTGCCCTGTCCTGGGCTCGAGTCCCCGTAAAACTCCCAAGACGCTGCGCCGAGTGTGAGTAAGGGCAGGCCTCGGCCCCGGGTGCAGGCCGGGGGCCTGGCCGTGACGGGAACTTGCCGCAGGCAGCGCGGGGAGGTCACGTTTTCCGTGGCCCGGGCGTGTCGTCTCAGGTGCGGTTCAACTGGGCCTCCCGGGGTCATTTCTCACGTCCCTGCGGCCCAGACCCAAACCGCAGCCAAGGTGCCCGGGCCACGCAGAGACCCTGACCGCCGCCAAAGCCTCAAGACTTTCTCCTCCAAAACGCACACCACCTCACGGGCCTCTGCAGGCCACACAGCTCAAGAACCACGCAAAGAGAAGAACGTGGGCATCGAGCTCAGGCCCCCCGGCCCCCAAGGACAAAGGCATGTCCTGAATCTGACCGCGTACTTGGAATTTTGAGTCCTTGGCGATGTTTCTCCATAAAAAGAGCCTTCCTACCGGTCTTGTTTTGTTTTTTTAAAGCATGAATAAATACATCAACAAGTCACTGCAAAGCAGATGCTGCAGCAAAGACAGGTATGAGTTACAAGGAGGGCAACCTGTGACACTGTCAACAATTTGCCCCAGAGATCTGGTGATTAGAAGGCCTGGGGGGGTGGTGGTAAAAGAAAGGCCAGTTACAGTTTTAAAAGAATGGCAACTTTTGAGAGGCTGCTTGGGGCAACCCCCTCGTGACTAACGTAAAGCATAAATTTTAAAAGCTTTGACTACTTCCACAAAAGGCAATTAAGGCCGGGCTTTAAGAGTTTGCAGCTCATTTCATACGGTCTACACTTTATTCCCTGCTAGCCAATCAAACTCCTGGGCCGCATTCTGGAGATTCATTAAGCACCATATAAATACTCCCAGCCACACTGCCTCCGAGGAAATCTCATAAGGAGCCTTTGCCAATTACTAGGAAACAATTATGCACCAAGGAGTTGGATTAGCTGTCCTTAGTTACCTCGACTAAATTGAAAAAGTCTCCATTGTTATCCGTGGACCAGACTCTGATAACGCTCCAGTGCTAAGGGGAAAAAGGCACTATCGTTAGGAGAAGGCAAGTTGACCACAGTTTTAAAATCAGTGAGTATACTATGTCATGATTCAAGAATGTGCTTTTAATTGTAACTGACACACACATATTACACAGTCAATCTGTGTGAGTGCAAAGTTGCCAAGAAATTCAACGTTTTCGCTCTTCCAGACTGGCGTCTGCATCGATGCAATCACACAAAGTAAAATCTATTCAGTCCCAGCTGCTCAAGGCAATAGGTCTCTGGGGTCAGTCAGGTAAGGAGATTGGTAAATCTCATTTTTCTCTGAATTAAGTGATCGCCAGAAAGTGAATCACCCCTTCGTTTTCCCCTTATTAGGCATGCTGCAATGCAAAAATTTTCTATAAAAATACACTTTTTGAGTCATACACGTAAAAGGAAGAAAAACAGCAGCAGCCCAGAACAGAGGTATTGAAACAAGAGTGGGAGAGAGAGAAGGAAAGGCCACCGGACACCTTCTGTGTTTGTACAGTACTTGTGTTTGCTCAAACAATCCTGTTTTATGACAAAAGGCACTGAGAGATTCTGACACCCCCTCTCGGGAGTGCGATCCACTGAACTCTAAACAGCAGACGGTGCACCACCGAAAATGTTTATGTTAGATCGGCCAAGCTATAAAACTCGTGTAACACTTCTCTGAACCTGGCATCTCCAGTGTTTATAGATCGCTTTGCTATTTGAAAGGCCCGGTTAGGATTTAAACTTTAAAAGGGTTAAAAACGTGACTCTTGCTGCCCGAGAGTTACCTACCGGCAGCTCAAACCCCACCCTGCAGGGGAAAGCAGCAGCGCTGGACTACCTGGGGCCTAAGACAGGCCTCCACGCGCCAAGCTGTGACCTGCTGAAGGATCAACGTTTGGACTTTTCACAGCTTTGAAAGCCTCCAGAGGGCTTTTCCACGTTGGGTCGTTCCAGAGTATACAGTAAAATCACTATTGCTTTGTTTGGTTTGGTTCTGATGCTGGGAAGAAGGGTGCGGGACGGGGGTCACGTGTTGCTCGTTTGTTCGAACTGAGATTTCCTGCATAAAGCGCGGAGCAGCATTTCCACCGAAAGGCTGACGTCCCGCCTCTCCAAATGAGCAAGGGACGGAGGCCGGCGACCCCTACACCACCGTTTCGCTGCCTTTCCCGGGCTTTGCCCAGCCATTTCCTCGCTTCTCTCTCTTTACCTTCCCGGAAGTCACCAGCCTGTTGGAGCACTTCTGCCACGTGTGAAGAGTTTTGGCAGACCAGACCCACATGCCGGAGGTGATGCCCACCAGCAGGGACATAAAGATCTTCAGCATTTCCACCGCCATGTTGGAGTCCTCCGCAGAATACCGGAAGAGGGCCCAGTTGGAGATTTCGTAGAAGTAACATGCGATCACGCAGGTGGCGGGGACGGTGTACAGCACCGAGAAGACCCCGATCTTGACCATCAGCCTCTCCAGCTTGTCTGTCTTCGTCCCGTCCTTTTGAAGATTCGACCGGATTTTGAACAGGGCCACCAGCCCTGCAGCGATGAAGAGCGTGCCGATGACCAAGTAGGTGAAGAGCGGGGCCACCACGAAGCCCGTGAGCGCGTCGAGGTTTTGGTTGCCGACGTAGCACAGGCCGGTGAGCTCGTCGGCATCCACCAGCCTCATGATCAGGATGACGATGGTCTTCACGGCGGGGATGGCCCAGGCGGCGATGTGGAAGTACGAGCTGTGCATTTCGATGGCCTCGTGGCCCCACTTGAGCCCGGCCGCCAGGAACCAGGTGAGGGTCAGGATGACCCACCAGATGGAGCTGGCCATCCCAAAGAAGTACATGAGCAAGAAGATGATGGCGCAGCCCGTGTTCTTGAGCCCCTCCTGGATGAGGACGGGTTCCGCCGCCTCTTCGAAGTCGCAGGATATCCTCTCGCGGCCCACCGTCAGCCGCACGACGTAGGCGATGCTGTAGATGTTATAGCACATGCTGAGAAATATGATGGGGCGCTCGGGGTAGGAGAAGCGGGAGGCGTCGATCAGGAAGGTGAGCACGGTGAAGGCGGTGGAGACGAAGCACAGGCTGGCCCAGGCGGCCATCCAGACGTCGGTGAACTCCTTGGCGGGGCGGCTGTAGAGGCCGGCGTCGTAGCCACACTTGAGGACACAGCGCAGGCTCCTCTTCACCCAGATGTACTGGTCGGCGCTGGTCCCCACCGCGTGGCACTCTTCTCCAGGCTGGACGGGGGTCTTGTGGGGCAAGGGCACCTCCTCGTCGCCCGGCCCTTCCATGCACATGTGGTTGTGGTCGTTCTGCGGCGGGAATTTGCTGCAGTTCAGGCTCTCGGGCCAGGCAAAGCCGAATTCCTTCAGCACCGGCTCACAGCGCCTCTTGACGGAGAGACACATGCCGCCACACGGGCCGATGGGGACGTTGATCTTCTCTGTGCACATTGGCACATACACCGAACAAAGGAAGAACTGGAAAAGGAACGACATGGACAAAGAAAACAGTGACCGGGAGGCCGGAGCAGATGCCTGCCACCAGGCAGAGCCGCAGCTTCCCGGCAAGGGACGCACGTACTTCCTCTGCAGCCGTCCCGAGCGGGTAGGGCGGCTGGCTCTGCCCTCCAACCAGGGAGCGGCTGAGCCCATCACTGACAGGCTCTTCTCAGCTGGGTTCTGGTAATCCCTTTCAGGGGAACACAATCAGAGAAATAAAAAGAGTTTGAGGAAGAATTATCTAATCCCTTGCCACACAACCCTTACGGAAATAAACCTTAAAAAAAAAAACTGGCTTTCCATGTCCCTCCCCGCTCAGCTGCGATCTGGAAGAGCTAACAGACTAATCAAGTGACTTGTTCACTGCGGGATGGGTGGTTTAGGCTCCTCCTCACTTCCTGATCTGCATGAAAATGTAAGCGGAGGTCTAGTTAGGAGTCTCTCTGTTCCCTACCTTTATTATTATGACTTCTAGTCAGTCCCATACTGAAACAGCAACTGTCCTAACGGGCACATTGTTAGACACAAGGACAGGATGCAGATTGAGGTCTCTGGTCACCAGGGCTTGGTTTGGTCAGATTTCCTCAATGAATAATAATGAAGCACAATAGGAAAATGTAAACGTCCGTCCCTGCAAATGGCAGCGCAGGGGCCAGCCCAGTTGCTGTCCTCAATTCCTCCAGCATTGATAAACAGTCGGCTTGGCCCCTTACAGATGTTGTCTACGAAGGCTAGAGTTACAAGGAACTATTTTCCAACATGTAAAGGGATCCAGTCCTGTCCTTCAACACAGCTTGGCTGCTTCCCCAGGATACATGTAATTAAAAATATATATCCCGGCAAAAGCTGTTTCTCCAACAAAATTGCCGCTGATGTCAGGATACGTGCCGTTTCCAAACTGAGAGCTAGAGGATCATTTCTGAAGCTTTTATAACTTAGTTCCAAAGTTCTGAACCTTCCAAAGGGACAGTTCACTAACAACAGGTCTAATCCCAACCATCTTTCTGAAACCGCAATCCAACTTTTAAAATGATCTATGTACAAACATGCACCGGTAAGTAAGCTCTGTGTCTGTGTCTTATCTCTCAGAAGCTACAGCCAAAACCACAGATTTCTGAAGGTTTTCGCTTAGACAACTATCCTTTATCTTTTTTCCCCCCAACGTCTCTCTTTTCTACGCTTCTAAAAACCACTCATGGCCTCACCAACTACACAACCGATATTAACATTTCCAAATATGCCCTTGCCCCCTTTTCTTTTTCTCTCCATGAATGGGTTGTTGGCTTTTATTGGTTTTTGCAAGATTTTAATCACCCTATATATGCAAATTCTTCACTTGTTATTCTATGATGATCATTTTCTAAATTATGACATGAGCTTTACACATTTTAATGACGACAATTTTTTGTTTCTTGCAATACACAAAGGAACTTCCTGGAGCCTGCACACACCATCACCTTCCCTCAAACGGCAAGCGCTCAACCCGTCCGCACCCTGAGGTTAAGAGGAACTCGAGAGCACCTTTCCTTCCTGTCCCACCTCTGAAAACGCCCGGGGCACGCCAGGGGGGTCCAGTCCCCTGAAATGGGACAGCGGTGTTTTCTTTAATAACGGGCTCCAAAGCATGGGGGAGAAAGGAGGTGGCGTGGGACGGGGAGGGGGGACCCGTTCCGTCTCATCTCCTCTCTCTTTCCCAGCCTCAGCCGCCAACTGCCCGCCCGGCCCGGGACGCGGCCACCAGCAGCGCGCAGCCCTGGGCAAGGCTGGCCCTCGGCCCCACTGGGGTTGGGGGCTTGGCCAGACCCGGGTGGGCAGGGGAGAAGAGCGGAAGGGCGGGGTGTGACGAGTGGGTTCTCCGGCAGGCCCGATGGCTTACACAACGTTTTGGCTTCCAGTCCCTGAGAAGGGACAGAAAAGAGGGGGTGGGGAGAAAATCACTTTTCCAGGAGAGTCTTAGCCGGCAGGCTAGGAAAGGAGCAGGGGCGGGCGCTGGCCTCGGCCCAGGCGCGCCGGGGTGGTTTGGGGCATGCCCGCTCGCGGGAGCCGGGCAGGGCCGGGGGCTGGGGGCCCACCTGCAGCTGGCTGGAGCAGCCGTACTGGATGAGCGGCGTGAAGGTGGTCAGCTGCAGCTCCGCGTCCGTCTGCAGCTCGTGCCCCACCAGGTTGGGCATCTTGGTCACGTTGTAGCCGAGGTTCTGGCACATGGAGATGCGGATGGGGTCGCAGCGCCGCTCCTCCTCGTCCCCGAAGCCCCGCGCTGGCCGCAGCAGCAGCAGCAGCGGCAGCAGCAGCCGGAGCCCGACGCCCGCGGGCGCCCCCGGGCCGCTCGGCCCCGTGCCCCGCCAGGCCATGGCCAGAGCCGCGGGCAGCAGCGGCGGCGCGGGCTGCCCCAGCAGGCAGCCCCAGTTTGCACGCGGGGCGCCGGCCGCCTTCCCGATCCGGGGTCGGAGCGTGCGATCAGGCGCCCCGGGCGCCGAGGGGGCAGCGGCCGGCTCCCCGCAGCTGCGCGCGCCGGCGAGGCGGGTCAGCCGGCCCGGGCCGGCGCCGAGGGGCGGACTGCGCGGGGCATGGCTGCAGGCGGCGACCCTCCCGGCCGGCGGCCGCCCGGCGTCCCGGCCCAGCCGCCCGCGCCCCGCGCCGCGCCGCTCTGGGCGCCCGAGCCCTCGGCGGGGCCGGAGGCGCGCGGGGCGGCGGCGGGCGGGACGGACGGCGCGCGCCGCCAATGGCCGAGCGGGCGGGCGGGGGCCGGGCGCGAGGCGGGGCCGCTCCCCGCGGGAAGGTCAGCCCCGCGCGCCTCCGCCCGCCCCGCCCGCCTCCCCGCAGCGCCCCGCCCCGCGCCCCGGCGCGCGCCTCCTCCCGCCGCGAGCGGCGCGCGGGGCCGCGGGGCTGGGGTCCCGGGGGCCCCCTCCAGGTGAGACGCGCGCCCTGGGGGCCTGCCCCCTCCTCGCCTGCCCTTGCCGGCTGTCACCGCGGCCCCCTCCGCAGCGGACCGAGCGCCGGGCCCCGAGAGCGCGGGCCGGGGCTGGCCTCCGAGGTGGCTTCACGGTCCCCACTGGGTGACCTTGAGCCGATCGCCCAGCGCCGGCGCCCGCCTCCCCTCCGTCGAGTGACCGGGGAGGCGCAGCGGTCACGCGCGGGGCGCTGAGCGCGGTGCCAGGCACGCCCGACGCGGGGCAGCGGCTCGCCCCCGCCCCCCGCCCCGCGCGGGCCCGACCTGGGGGGCCCCGGCCAGCCGCGCCGCCCGCGGCCTCGCGCTCCCACTTCCTCGCCGCCTGAACTGGAATTCCACAGGGGGGTTCGAGAGGAAATGAGGCCGGGACGCTCCGTGCTTCTCGGCCCGCCGCCCTTCCTGTCTCGGGGACACGGTTTCTAAATAAGGTTGGCAGGCGGAGGGCGGGAGGGGCGAGGCTTGACCTGGGCGCAGGGGCGAGGAGGGAGCCCGGCCCCGCGGCCCTCCCCCGCAGCCTGCCCCCCGCCTGGTCCTCGTGCTGCCGCGGCGCAGCTCCCTGGGGAGCCGGGATCACCCGATCCGGGGTGCGATCCGACCTTCCCCGCCCTCGTTCCCAGCCCGCCCACCCTCCGCTTCCCAGTGGGGCCGTGGCCACCCCAGCAGGTGGCTCCCTCAACCATCCCCTTCTTCCTCCGCGAAGCAGGCCATCGCAGGCAAGCTCTTATCTGCTTTACGCAGAGGTTCTAAGCGTGGAATGGTAGGGGGTCTCCAGTCGTTTAGCTCCGGCCGTCTAGCGCCTAGTAAATGCTGCGTAGCTTGCTTTTTGTTATTTTTTCCTTCCTTTTTCTGCGACAGATAAGGGATTGTCACTTGCGGGACTACCTCCTGCTTCCCAGCCTGCTGCCAGAGACACCTTGGCGGCCCAGACTGAGATCTTCCTGCTCTCTTCCCAAGATCCTGGCCTCGGGTTTTCCCAGGGAAGGAGATGGGAGCCGAGTCTTTAGGTATTTTTGTCTTCTCCGGTTTCAGCCGGTCTCTGGCACGTGGCAGGGGCTCAGTACCAGTGGGAGGCATGCCTCTACCACTCGTGCGCGCTCGCCTTCTGTCTTGTATTTTTAATTTTTCTGTATTGGTAACTAGCCTTGGCTGAGAGCAAGAATGGTGTCAGCTGTTGGGGGGTGGTATTTAGCTCTGTGCCTAGAACCGTGTTGGGCACGTGGCTTTCCGGCGACGGAGGCTCTATTATCCCCCTTAAGAGATGAGGAAACGGAGGCGAGAACCGAAGAGGTGGTTAGGAAGCGACAGCACCAACCAAATCAGGGCCCAGAGGAGGCCCTTCCCGAAGATGGGGCAGGGGTATTTCCTGGAGAGAAATCCCCAGCTGGAACCGGCGTGCTCAGCAGGAGGGCTGCACATCTCCTGGGCCTGTGCCGGGTCGTGCATGAAACCACTGGGCGACAGAGATGAGGAAAAACGATGCCCAACCTCAGGACCTCACGGGAGGAGACAAAGAATAAACGACCGTCACCCAGTGGGGTAGCTGCACAGATAGAGAAGTGTGTAACCGGAAGACAGGGGTAGCTGGCTTTGGAAAGCTCCTGAGAGGGAGAGGACCTGCAGGCGTCTAAGCTCCCGGCAAAGCGGGAGCAGTATGCAGTTGGCACTTGTCCTGGGGTACATGTGGGAAGGGACGGGGGCGTTGCTTTGTGCTAAAAATGTGTGCACTTGGTTTATTAGACTCTGAGCTCCACGAGGTCAAGAATCGGCACCTGTGTCTTTGCACAGGGCAGGGACACAGAGGGAGCACCCTGAGTGTTGGTGAGGGAATACTGTTACCAATTCAATAACAAGTAACTCATACAGATCCCTTACTCTGTGCCAGATGCTGTGTTGTGTGCTGTACGGATATTATCTCGTTTCTGTCTCATAATGTCTTGAGAAAACTGATGCTCTGAGAGGGCCAGCGATTTGCCCAAGATCACACAGCCAGCAGGGGGTGGAGAAAGGCTTGGTGCCTGCCTGCCTGGCCTGCAAGCCCGAGCACGTGGGACTGCTCTCCGAGAGGAAACAGCCGGACCCGCAGCCCAACGCGGGCCCTCCCGGGGTCCGAACCTCTCTCCCACCCTGGCATCCCAGACTCAGCTTGCTGGGAGCAACTGTGTCCTTCGAGAACCCTCCAAGAAGCCCCTTCCCCACCAGAAGCTCCTCCTATCAACAGCTTTTCTTTCCAGGCAAGGAGCTGGTCGCTGGTATTTACCAAAAAAGAAAGCCAGGGGCATCACATTTCAGTCTGAGTGTGGGAGGAAAACAAAGGCTACGACTGAGAGCAGGTCGGAATGGACTGGAGCCCCTCAGCCTCCCTCTTGGGGAGTGGTTTACGCAGTCGAGGATCTGCCCTGGTGACAGGCATGGCATGTTTTTGTTAGAGAAAACACTTCCCTGAGGGAGTCAAGCAGAGGGAGCTGCACCCTGTGACACACAGAATGTGTTCCCTGCGGGAGAAGCCAGGGACCCACAGGCGGAGGTCGGCTGACCTGTCAGGCAGGCCCTGGGCCCCTGGTGACTCTGGCCTTGAGGCGGCTGTCCCACAGGTGAAGGGGCAGCCACTCTGGAGCTGCAAGGACTGACTTCGGCAAACTGGGCGTTGGGAGGGCCCTCCATTTGCATCTCCCGAGAGGCCGGGTTGTAATGAACTCCCGTGATGCGTTACTTTTTCAACCTGACATTTTCTGCTCCAACAGATTCTTGTAACGGTCCCTAAATTGAAGGCTGCCTTGGAAGAGGAGAATTTCGGTTAAAACCCACCACCTAAGGGGGTCGAAGCCGTAAACAGCCTTTCCCTCCTAAGGCAAACCTCTCATTTGCAGTTCCTTGCTGGCCCAATTAACTGCTGAAGTCATCACCCCCGAGCCGCTTTCTTATTTCCTGTGAAACAATCCAACTAATCCATATTCAGGAGCTTCCCAGGAAGGTCTGATTCCAACCACTCATGAAGAAACCAGCTTCTTTGAATCTGGACAGAGCATTTAGAACTCATAAAGACCTATCTTGTCAGAAAATGGAGGAAAGTGGTTCATTATTACCCTGTTGTGAAAAATTCACTGGAACTAAAACCCCCCTGGGATTGGGAATTCACTGTGGAGCAACAGAAGAGGACAGAGAAGCCACGCCACACCCCATCGGTTTATAAGTGGTCTGGGTGCTTCCTCCTCCCCGGAACCCCAGCTGGTTATAAAGCAAAAGCATGGCCACTGGGCGATGCAGGATGGAACACTAGTCTTGCATCAGGCTGAGGCAGCCAAAGCTCCAAGAGATTTAGTAAGAGCCACAAAGTGGCAGAGCCAATCCTTTATTGCATTAATCGCCAACAGAGAGGAATCGAGTCACCACAGAGCTCTTGCATGTCAAGAAATCAACATCCTGATGCTCCTCCTATCCCTGTTTCTTAGTAGCCATAAGATGGTACCTCAGGCATTCTTATTTATTGGTGGTGGTGGCTTAATGTACAGACAGATAATGAAGAAATTCTGCAGGAGACAGTGCAAATACACTTTGCATCTTCATGGCCTTATTTCATTTCAGTCTTTACTCATCAAGCCATTAGCAAGTGTTTAGTGATGGGTTATGGTTGGAGGACTCACACTTCCCAATTTTAAAACTTATTACAAAGCCACGGTGCTCAGAACAGCATGGTACAGACACCTAGACCAGTGGAATCAAATCCAGAGTTCAGATATAAACCCTCACATCTGTGGCCAATTGATTGTTGACAAGGGTGCAAGCCCACTGAATTAGAAAAGAATAGTCTTTTCAACAAATGGCACTGGCAAAACTGGATGTCCAAGGCAAAAGTGTGTCTACCTCATACCACATTCAAAAATCAACTCAAAATGGATGAATGCAAGAACAAGAACTATAAAATTAGAAGAAAACAAGGAAGCATCTTAAGGACCTTATGTTAGACAATGGTTTCTTAGACTTTACACCCAAAGCATGAGCAATAAAAGAGGAAAAAAAAGATAAATGGAACCTCATCAAAATTTAAAACTTCTGTGCATCAAAGGACTTGATCATGAAAGTAAAAAGACAGCCTACCAAAGGAGAGAAAATTTTTGGAAACCACATATGTGGTAGGTTGGTTAGCAGGTAGCCCCTCTCCACAGACGCTAGCCCAATCCAAACCATTCACCTTTTCTGACATCAAGATATTGGGCTGTCAGGTGCTTCAGGGGAGGATGGGTTATTTCCCACCTGGTGGGTGACTGGTTTAGGAATGGGTGTATTACATATTTTAGCCAATGATATGGAAATGGTCATGGGGGATGGGTGTGGAGGGTTCATCTTCTGGGGTAGTTTTCCCCACTTTTCAAAACTACCTGGCAACATGATTGGCCTCTTCCTTTTACTATAGCTTCTGGATGTTGTGGGAGGATGTACTGGCTGGAAAGGTGGCTGCCGTCTTATTATCAAAACGCTGGTAGGTGAATGCCAAAGACGTGAGAGCAGAGAGATGGAAGGAACCTGGGTTCTTGCAGATGTCAGTGAGTGACTGGATTAACCAACCCCAGCAAGTCCTGTCTCTGGAGCCGTGGTTAAATGAGATAATACATTTTCTTCCCATTTCAGCCACTTTATTAGTTAGACTTTTGGTTTCTTGCACCAGAAGGCATCATAACTGACCTAGCAATCAAGGCCATGAAAATGAAATGGCTGCTGGTGAATATTAGATGCTCTTCCCTGTATCTAAATGATAGCCTTGGTAATACCTTAAGTGATACAGTGTTTTTCTTTGTGGGGGGGGGGGGGTCACAAAGTGCTTCTATTATGCATTCTTCTTACTAGACTTTGAATTTCTTGAAGGTAGAGACTATGTCTAGTTGAGCTCTAGCTCCTAGCACTTTCTTGAACTGTATCTTTCAATGGACTTATTTAATTCAGTGATACTGATGCTCACTTGGAAATTATTCCATAGTAGCTGAACAATGGAAACGTGGCAGAACTCTATGCACGTAACTCACAGTATAGTTATTGGCTAAAGGACAACTCAATTTTATTCTTTGATTGTCAAAATGTATGTCCACAGTGGTGTGCTTACATATTAATTGTTATTATCTAAGGCCTATGCTGTAGTGAAAGCATGGTTAACTGAATAGCCAGATGTCCTATCCTAATGAGCACATTATATGGACATTTCCTAACAAGAATGCCACCAGGCACAGAATTAGGTTGCTGGAAGGTATTGAGTTACCTTTGGACTCTAGGAAGTGCAATAGAAAATGCAAAATATGATTCTGAAAGGTAAACGGGTTTTAAGGATAGATAGCCATCATCTAAATGCTTCTGCCTGCTGGAGGGAATCTTTTCCAGAATGAGGGAGTATCTTAGTCAGCCCAAGGGGTTCTGATACAAAATACCAGAAATCTGCTGGCTTATAAAGGGTATTTATTTGGGGTAGAAGCTTACAGTCACAAGGCCCTAAAGAGTCCAACTCAAGGTACCGTAAGAGGTACCTTCTCACCCAGAGTCTCTTGCTGTGTGTTGACGCGAGGTGGCAGGTGATGGCTGTGAGGGTTCAGCCGTCCCCTTCCTCTTGAGAATCCGTGGTCCCACCTCTTCCAATCTCAGCCTCTTCCAATCCCAGCCGTAGGCTGGCCCAGGGCTCGTCTCACCCAGGTCTCCTTTCTGGGCTCAGCTGCAGTCGTGCACTAATCTCATTCTCTTCCCGGGGCCTCTGCTGTGTCTATGGATCTGTCTCTGTTCATCTCTGTTCTTCTGTGTATCTACTTCCCAGGGCTCCAGCATCAAAAACTAGAACTCTCTCCTCTGCCTGTCGTTTTCTCCTGATGTGGCCAAATCCAAGTCTTAATTATCATAATTTAATCAAGTGAAAGTGAAACCTTTGAATTTAATACAGTCTAATGTGTCCAGAGGAACAGACCTGCCCACAAATGCGATCCAGTATCTCCTTTTGGAATTCATAAACAATACCAAACTGCCACGGGGAGGAAAGGAGAGAAAGGTTTGTGTGCATGTCGAGGGGTGAGGTGAGAAGAGGCTTTCAAAAGAAAGAAGGCCTGTGGCTCTTGGAATCTTTGGACTTCTTCTAAGAGGAGGAAGCTTTCTAAGGCACATTCAACTCTTCCTCGTGAGTCTCATGGAGACTTTGTGAAGTGAAGGGACTCGATGAGGGGAGCCTTCTTTCTAGTCAGCAATCCTGTGCGGCAGTGATTAATACTCAGATGGTTGTTCTCTAGTGTAGCCTCTAGAGCATCTAGAATCCAGAGGGTCAAGGTCACCACTCAAGAAATTGCATTTTCTGGCAAGCACCCCAGGTGATCCTGGTCCAGGTAGTTTTACAGAGCCCACCTTGAGTATTACTGCTACTGGAACATCCGAGCGAGACACCATCGTTTGGAAAGACCCCTGCCAGCTGATCAGTATGGTATCAGATACGTTGGTCAGGCTTCAATGCAAGGGAATGTAGGTAGAAGTTGGGTTTGGCGAGCAGGATGCTTAGGAATTTATTTTCTTCTGCCACTCTGCCAACAAGAGGGACTCTGACCGTGAGCAAAGGGCATGCAAAATTTCAGAGCTAGGAAAGAGCCTTAAATAATATCTTTTCTTCCCACTGGGCTCACAGCAGGTTGAATAAATGAATTCAAGTAAATAAATAGCCTGAAATATTACCTTTATTGGTGACAGAAGTCAGATTGGCCAGTAGATGCCAAAACTCTAGTGCAGTAAAATAGCTACCCTTTGTTCGCTATCTGTTATCTGCCAGGCACTGAATTTACACTATTTCTAAACCCCTGCACAACTTTGAGAGGTAAATAGTTTAATCTCCATTTTGCAGATGAGGAAAAATCAGGATTCGAACCCAAGCCTGACCACACCCAAAGCTCCCCACTTCTTCCCTGGCACTGCCGTTTCTGAAGAATCAGCTGGAACTTCTACAACCAAAACCCAGTGAACTCAACCAACATTTCTAACGAGATGGCCACAGCTGCGCTCCGGCAACGCTGCTTTCTTCCCCGAGGCTCTCCCTCGGCACCTGCGGGAAGGGCGCTGGTCCTCGGGCAGGTGGGGACCGTGTAAAACCTCCCGTCCTCCAACCCAGCTGTTTGTTCAGGGCCTCTCAGGGGGCTGGGTCTAAGGCCAGCACGGATGGACCGTTGTGCAACCCCAAACGCATTTCTCAGAAAACCCAGGCAGAGTGCCATTCCATTTATGCCGCTGCCCGGGTCCCTTTGTCCCACTGAACAATGGCTGTGCCGCTGTCCCTCATCCTGGGCTTGGCCACCTGTGGGCAGAGTGTCTGCCTCCCGAGTTTGCCTCCCACGCCTGTGGGGCAACCGCGTCCTCAGACCCAACAGGATATTTCACTCCCGGCTCTCAGCATCGCCGGGAGATGCCTTTCTGTGGGGTGGTTCCTGTCTTAGGTCAGGTGCCTCGGAAGCAGAGCCTGGGCTGAGGGTTTCTGTTCACATGATTCCTTGAAGAGTGCGTTCAAGGAGCAGAGGTGTGAGGGAAGCAGGGAAGGCGGGACCAGAGGCTCAGCGGGGATTTAGCCTCCGCTGGGGTCTAACTTCTGCCGGAGCCAGGGGCGAGCTCCAGACTCCTGACTGTCCCGCCTCGAGGCGAGAGTTGTCTCTTGTAACCCCCCCCCATGACAGCCAGTCAGGGGCCACCGGCTGTGGCGGTCAGGGGGAGAGTCTGCACACGTGGCCACTGGTCACCAGGTTCCCGTTGGGTCAAGATGGTCCCCTCCTGGCCAAGGACATTTCCCCAGAGATGGGGTGGCTGTATTAGCCAGCCCTGCGGGGGCTCGAGGAGACCACCTGGCGCACGGCTGGGGAACGAGATCTGGGCAGGGCAACTTCAGCACTTCTGTGTCACGGAGCGGATGTGGCTCAAGCGGTTGAGCACCTGCTCCCCACATGGGAGGTCCTGAGTTTGGCTTTCGGTGCCTCCTAAAAACAACAACAAACAAACGAGGAAACTAACTCCCGGCCGCCAGCGTGGCTCAGTGGTTGAGCAACGGCTTCCCACACGCGGGGTCCCAGGTTCGAGCCCCAGCCCCAGGTACCTCCAAGGAAGAAGATAAGTCATTTGAATCTGAATATTGGTTCATTCATCTTAGAGGTCCCTGAGATGATGCCTCGTTACATATCTCTTTCTTTGTACACATTTAATTGGTGAGTAAACAAAGGCAAAAATCACATGCAACATAGTCCCATAGTTCCAAGTAGCCGTGACTAACGACGATGTCAGAGCAGCACTCACCCTACTTCTGTGTGCAGCCAGTCTAACCGAAACACCCCGTTCTGTCTTCCCGTTCATGACCAGGAAGGCTGCCTGTAGGTCAGTCTTACAGTGTGACCAATAGGTGGCGCCAGAAACACCCACACTCATTCCAGCAAATCTACACAGTGTGCTAAAATTTCATTCCTTCTCTACTCAGGCTTTTCCCGTTGAAAGGGCATGCATAGCATTGACTCCAAACCAAAACCTGGTAACTTAAAGTTTTCCAGTTGCCGTTTCACCTCTTTCTTGCGGGGTTATTTGAGTGCGGAAAAAAAAAGGGGGTGATAGGGTCGATGAATACCGAAAGAAAACATCTATTCATTAGCAAAAGGAAGGAAAAAAGACGAGTCCTGCATCCTTTTCCTTGCAAGGTCTCTTGAGTGTATAAATGCCGAGGATCATGAGGAAATATTTGAATAACAGGATAAAAAGTCAAGGATACTGCTTCGAGAACATGAACTTTATTCCCCACTGGAAACAGACTTGGATGGCTACCAAGTGGCTCAAGGATTGCCCTGGCCAATATCTGACCACAGGGTTCCATTCCGGGAAAGGTCTTGGAGTCCAGCATTCACCGTTTTCAAGTTTGTTGCTTTTGAAGTTAGTACTTTATTTTTGGAGAAGGGAAGTAAAGGGGTGGAGGGAGCACTGCATCTTCTCATTTTTTTACCCAGGCCATCTGGCATTGTGCTCTTTTCCTGCATCAGGCTATTCCAAGGAGAAGAATGGCATAAAGGGGAAAAAAAATGAAACAAAACCAAAAAAAGCACCACTGAACTAAGATTTAAACCACAATACATTTACGGAGTATTTTCATCTTCATTGTTTGATCCTCCAACCAGGTTAGACATCGGGATGCTGAGTCTCAGAAAGGTCGTTATCCAGCCCCCCCACCCCGGGTCATCTGCGCCCAGGGCCGGTATTAAAGCTAGATGTGCCATGAGCTCTCATGCAGTGTGGACACGTCATTTCACCTTTCAGCTCACTGCACTGCATGGCCCCGGCAGGCGTTCCGGCTAGCAAGCTCCAGATTCTGAGCAGTACGTGTGCAGTTCAGGCTTGTGTACAGACTGGGCCTGGAGGTGTGGTTTGGCCTCCCCGCCAGTAGGAAGGGAGGGTAAAGCGCCCTTTGATAGCGTTCCAAGGTGGAAGGTGACACGGCTGTTATACAATGCGTTAAGCAGTCTGGTTCTTGTATTTTAGGGGAAAAGTAAATACCAGCTCCCTGATTAGCCTTTCCTATACCTGTCCTCACTTTATTACACTGTAAACAGTGTGCCTCTGGGAGCTTTCCTTTCCAAGGGAAAGGATCCCAGGGTTTGGAATTCCTCTTTACATGGCATGCTCCTCTGCCATGCATGCCGCAAATTATTTTCCCTGCCCTTCTCTGAACCTTTGCTATTTTTGCTCTGCCTTTTTTGACTGCTGGACAGATTGAAGGGAATTTTTTTTTTTTTTTTTTTTTACTTAAAAGATAGAGGCGGGTAGAATTCTTCAAGGAGTCCTTGCTCAGATAAATCTCCATAATGCGAATGGGAAAAGTCAGGAAAGAGGAGGAGAGCAGACGGACGTTGGGTGCCTGCAGTGTGTCAGTTCCGTGCTAGCCCCTTTGGTAGCTCATGTCCTTCGGCCCTGGGAGGGGGCAGCGCGGCGTGCTGCTTCTGTGCCAGGCTCTTGAGCCGGATGGGCTCGGCTCTCCATCAGCGCCCGCTGCGGCCTGACCACGCGACTCTGGGCCGTCCACATAACCAACCCTTCTAAGCTGGGTTTCCTCAGCGAGGCGACATACTCAATAAAGCACCTGCCATTAGCCGGGAATAAGCACTCAAGAAATGTTCTCCTTCATTCCTGCCACCCTGAAATGCAAATCTCACCTGCTCCACCTTAGGGGAAAAAACGAAGGCTCTAAGAAGTGAAGGCTTTTCAAGCCCATTTTGGTCTGACTCTGCTCTGGACAGCTGCTGTTCCTCTTCCCCAGCACCCCTCTTTAATCGGGGACATCCCACCCCCCACGCTCTGCTAGCACAGACCTCTGTAATGGTCAAGAGACTGAGCCCCAGTCCAAATCTCAGCTCTGCCCCTCCTCAGCGGTGCCAGGTTGACCTTTCTCTACCCTAACCTGCCTGTGCCTTAGTTTCCTCACCCGCACATGGGGAAGTTCAAACGTACCCCTCGGGTTCTTGCGAAGGTTAGATGAATTAACACAAATGAGGCACTCACAGCGGGGCCGGCACCTAGTAACTGCTCAGTGCTTGCAAGGTCTTCTTACTCCCCGCCTGACTTTCCTCGGCGCCCGTAACAAACTGCCACAAGCTGGGCGTCTTGAAATAACAGAAGCTGATGCCCTCACAGCTCCGGAGGCTGCAAGTCTGAGATCCCAGTGTCTCAGGACCATGCTCCTTTAGAGGATTCCAGGCAAGGACTCTTCCTTGCCTCTTCCAGCTCCTGGGGGTTCCTGGCAGCGCCTGGCACGCCTTGGCTGGTAGCGGCATCGCTCCACGCTCTGCCCCCGCCTGCGCAGGGTGTGCTCCCCTGGGCCTCTGCGTCTCAGTGTCTCCCAATCTCCCTCTCCTTATAAGGACACCCGTCACTGGATAAGCCGGCATGACCCCATCCTGACTTGATGCCATCTGCAAAGACCTATTTCCAGATGAGGCCACTTCCGCAGGGGCTGAGCGCTCGGACATACCTTCTGGGGGCACACGGCTCACTGGCTCGAGCCCACGACTCAGATGGGACCAGAGTGCCCTACCCTTTTGTTAGCCTGACCGGTCCAGGGCGGGTCAGCCAAATTCTTCTGTAAAGAGCCAGGTAGGAAATACTTTAGGCTTTGCGGCCCATCGCGTCTCTGTCTCGGCTCTTCGGCTCCGCCGCCCTAGTGCGAAAGCAGCCAGAGGCGGCAGGTGGGTGATCGGGCTTGGTTGTGTTCTGATGAAACTTCCCACGTGGACACTGAGATTGAAATCCTACCGTTATCATCTGTCACAAAACATTATCCCTCTTCAGATTCTTTTCCCACCGTTTAGAAAGGATAAAACCGTTCTCGTGTACTACACAAAAAGAGAAGGGGGTGGGATTTGGTCTAGGGGCGCCCGTTTACTGAGCACTGAGGGCCAGAATGGGGCCCACGAAACGCCAGCCTCGGGTCACGAGATTTAACGTGTGGACGCTGGAGAGAGCACGTGTCTCCACTCCTGAAATCCTGGAGCCAGGGACGTCCTCCCTCCTGCCTGGAGAGCCTGCCCGTGGCAGGACAGCACGAGGCCACCAGCAGAAGGAATCGCAGCCGAGCGGCGCCAGCTCAGAGGTCCCCAAAGAGAAGCCCCGAGACCCCGTCACGCCTGCCAGCTCCAGAAGCCGACTGAGTCCTCCTTTTTTTCCCCCCTTTTCCTAATCTAGTTTGAGTCAGGTTTGTTCATCAACAGATGAGAGAGTCCTGATAGAAATCTTTGGGCTTGTTTTCCTCACACCATACAGTTCTACCTTATGCAGTGATTAAGGAAAGCTGTCATGTAGCCTTTAGCAGTTTGGTAAGTGCTTTCGTGATCTCTTGTTTCCTTTTTTTTTTTTAATGAGGTGCCAGGGGTCGGGAATTGAACCCAGGACCTCGTATGTGGGAAGCCGTTGCTCAACCACCGAGCTACATCTGCCGCCCCGTGTGGGTTTTTTGTTTGTTTGCTTGTTGTTTTCTGTTGTTGTATTAGGAGGCACCAGGTGCCGAACCCAGGACCCCCGTGGGGAAGCAGGAGCTCAACCACATGAGCCACATCCGCTGCCCTCATTTACCTCTTCTATAAACGCTCCGAGGTTGGCTTTATTACTCTCGCTTTACCAAGATGATGCCAGTTGATTGTTTGCTGCCATACAGTGTTTGACAGCAGAGTGGGGCCGTTGGAGGAATTTTCAAGAAGGCAAACGGACTGTTGAGCTTCCTTTGCTTGCCCACCGCACTCCCCAGGGAAGAGTGACAGAGTCAGCTTCGTCAGGGCACGCCTAATCCCTTTTCTGGGAAGGGGGACATGTGCCGGCCAGCGGTCCCCGCCGTCCCCTCTGGCCGTGCCGGCCGCCGGGGAGTGGCAGGCCCGCGGCTCTCGCCAGCTGCCGGCCGAGGGACGCGGAGGACAGCCTGGGCTAATCCCGGCTGCAGCTTGCAGCTCCTGTGCAGGCCCGTCCGGGACTTCCTGCAGGAGGATCGCTTCCCGGCAGCTGGCCGGCCGTGCTTTGCCAACTGCCTGACCCCGGGCCACGGGTGGGACCCGGCCCACCCAAGCCACCAGCGGGCCTGGGCGACCGGAGGTGAGGAGGGGGCCGGGAAACAGCCCTCCACACCCGGGGACCTCCCCTCCGCACGCCGGTCCTCGGAGATCTGGGTTCAAGACACAAGGCCACGTTGTCCGGGGCGGCTCGGAGCAGACGGCTGCTGGGTACCATTCCCTCTCTTGTTAGAGTGGCGACCAGTTATCCAACAATCGCCGTGTGCTGGGGGCGTCGCCCGCACCAGCCAGCCACCCCAGCAACTCTGCAAGGTGGACGTGAAGCCTCATCCATGTTTAATGGACGAGGACACCAAGGTGACGGGAGGTTAAGACAGGACGGGCAAAGGAATGCTGGGCCCCAGGAGCAAGGCGAATTTGCCCCTGAGCGGCGTCCGTTCCCCTCACGCTGCCGTGGGGTGGGGAGGCAGGGCAGTTCTTCTCCAGACTTTAGTCCTTGGCCAGGCTGGCGCAAGTCACCAAGATCAGAAACGGAGCTTGAGGTGGGAACCCCATCTCAGGCTCTGGGACTCGGGGGCAGGTTTTGCTTATTTCTTATTTACCTCCCGTACCCCCCACGAGTACATGTTGACCGAATGAATGGATGAGTCCAAGTGTCTGCTTTCAGGAGAACAAGAAAAGGCTGAGGGGACACTGCCTTGACGAGGTCCTGTCATTGTTTCGGTTGCTCTGGGGAACTCTTAGAAGTTGCATGCGCTCTTATGGGTATCTATACCACCATTTAGCACAGCCAAGTTCAAGTTTACCCAATTCCACAGGTCATTTTGTAGGCAGTGATTTACCAAAGGATGCCGAGAGGCCTAAAAGAGTTAATGCAAATTTCAAAAGCACCTCGCATTCTGGGGAGTGGCTTGAAGCAGAGGGGGAAAGAATCTGATTCCCAACCCTTTTTTAGGCCTTTGCTGAAAGTTAAGCAGCTGACGATAAAATGCTGGGTGCTGGGAGAGTTAAGCAGAGTCTCCCGAAGGCAAGCCCTGAGAGCGTGGATGGAGGGCAGAGAGAGGATGGAAAATTGGGGTAAAGGTCCAAAGCCAGAGCTTCGTCTATTTCCTGCCCAGCAGATGGACCCTGAGCCCAGTTCCCTTTCGCTTGCTCTTCGGGGCAAGGCTGCGTTTGCAAGCCATAAATTCCGCGGGTGTGTGGGCAGGCGGGCGGGGAATGTGGAGATGAATGTGGGGAGTCTTGGTGCCAGAGGAAAGGGCACGAGAGGGGCCAGCTGGAGGTGGACGACAGAACAGATCCCAAGAGCCAGCCAGCTGGAGCTTCGAAATTAGCATCCAGGCTCAGCCAGCACCTGGAGTTTTAAAAACCCCGCCTGTTTAAAGGGGCTGGGGTGCACACGACGTCGGGAGAAAGTTTGTGGAGAGCTGAAGGGGCACAGCGCTGCACTGCCAACAGAAATGATTGGTCTGTTTATCTGATCGTTTGATCAGCGCGCCCTCCTGACAAGGAGAAGTGCCGGTGCAGGGAACAGGGGGCTTGGAGGGGAGGGTTACGGGAGAGCCCACAGAAGGGGGCACAGGAAGGTCGGCCGGCGCCCCGGGAGCCCACAGGACACCGCCACGAAGCAGGGCGTCTGAGCGGCTCGCCAGCCCGCGCGAGCGGAGGGGGCCCTCCCACAGACCCCGCGGCCTGGGCGGCGGGCCGGGGGCTCGCGCCCATTTTTCCTGGGCGGTGGGGCTGGGAATGTGAAGCCACCTGCCTCTGCAGAACACTGCGGGCGGGGGCCCACGGAGGCGCCCCGCGTTCTTGGACTCTTGACAACTGCTGCTTTTCTCACCACGCTTAGGCCAGAGATAAACAGTGGCTGTGTGGAAACTCAGACTTTCAGGGTGAGGGCCCCCAAAGTTTGCTGTGAGAGGAAGGATGGAACACATCGTTCTCTGAACCTGCTTTCACCTGGCATGGGGCACAGGGAGAGCCGAGAAGGTGTTGCCCTAACACCCAGAGAGTGGGAGCTCCAGGCGGACGCTGGGTTAGTGTGGGAGGTGGGCAGGCCGTGGAACCCTTGTGACCATTCTCCTTATCCTTTCCCCAGAGATAACGGGATCTTCATTACTTCCCTCAGACGTTCTGGTCAAGGTAAAATAAGATGATGAACGCCCCCATTTTAGTTTTTTTTTTAAGAATGAAAATTGATTGAACTTTATTACATGAGAAAGGCTTTGGAGTTTGAGTTTAAATCCCAATGCTGTAACTTATCACCTGTATGATCTTGAACATGTTTCTTAACTTTCAGGGCCTCAATTTCCTGATCTAGAAATACCTCTCTCAAAAAGTTGTTGTGCCTCAAGCAGTTGGGCACCTGCCTCCCACATGAGGGGTCCCAGATTTGATTCCGAGTGCTTCCTTAAGAAGATAACCTGATGCAATGAGCTGACACAACAAGCAGACACAATGAGCAGACAAATGAGCTGATACAAGGAGCAGGGAGTTGATGTGACTCAAGCGGTTGGGCACCCACCTCCCACACGAGAACAAACAACGAGCAGACAATGAGAGGAAACAACAAGTAGGCAGACGAGGGAGCCATCTCAGGGTGGGGGGAGTTGCTGTGAAAATTGAATAATATACATAAAAACAGGGTTTGACAAAGTATCTTGTATATGACCGTGACTCTTATTAAGCAAGAAATAACATGTTAAGTGCTCAGACTAGTACTTAACCTAGTATTTGATAAATGCTCATTATTATTATTTCCATGAATGTTTTCTACCAGATATGAAAAATCATCTAGAGGCAGCATTCCTCTCGCCTCGAGAGAATGGAGGAGTCGAAGAGGAGTGAATCCAGCCTATGCAAAGCAGCATGGGCTCTGGTGGCCCTAGGTATTTCCTATCATCTCCAGAAATCCTACTGCACGAGAGTTTTCCTTTTATTCGAATGGGATCAATGAAGGGAACAAAGCACAGACAGATTTTAATGCACAGGCGAAACCCAGGCTAGGGAGAAGCCTTGGACATGGCTCCTCAGCGGTAGCTCGGAGCAGCCACAGTGCCACCAGAATAAAGCTCTGTAATAGCCTCAAAGCCTGGGTCGCCCTCACCAGCCACCCCAGGAGAGAGCACCAGAGCCTGGGACAGTAGGAGGCCCCAATTTCAAACCTGCCGGAGGAAGGAATGGAAATCCAGAAGACCCTGTGCAGAATGTGTGATACTGTCATCACGTCCTGCAACCGTTACGAGAGAACGAGCTACACTGGAGTGATTTATCCTGTAAAAACTTAAGCTAGGGTAATAAGACTGTTCCAGGCTTGCTAGAAAGCTAATAAAATGCATAGATATTTATTTTTCTAGCCTCAGGGCCCAATGATTACAACTAAATTTTTTTGCCTATTATGCCTCTTTGGAGGCAGTTTTACTTTTTGTGTTTAATGAATTCCTGAAAACTTACGTGAAAGTGTGATATATAATAGTGAAGCAATAGCCTTACATGTTATGTGAGGAATTTTATCCCCAAGAGGTAAACATTTATAAAGTCCCTAATTTATGTTATAAATGTTTTCCTCTTGGATTAAAATTAGAAACCTGAGAGTTGCCCAATATATACGTGATTATTGAAAATGTCCAAAACACAAAGTATAAATATAGACAATAAAATCACGTATGCAAAGTAATTTCTTAACTCAAACTCTGCTTTTGGCCTATTTGAAATGACATTTTGTAGACATAAGAAACCGATGTAGTGTTAGGAAGAACGACTTTCTGCTGGTGATTTTTTACAGGCTTGGGCAGAGATTTGGCAGAGGATTGAGCAGACTGATCAGCAGATTATAATGTCATGTGAAATGACTTACCAGCCTTCAGCCAAATTTCTTTCTGGGATCAAGATTATGGAATGATCATATAAGAAAATCCTGCTTCTCCCACCCTCCAAATCCCTTAAAAGAACATAAATGATAATAACAACAAATTGGGGTTGTCAGATTTAGCAAAAAATGAAAAATAGAACACACCCAATTCAATATGAATCTCAGATAAACAATGAATAATTTTTTAGTATTAGTATGTCCCCAATGCAATACTTGGATATACTTTTTTAAAAAACCTGGCAACCATAAAAAGAATAAGTCCATAACAGTATAACCATCAGTAGATCATTATTATGAAGAAGCTTTGGATTAGATCAGATTGGCTTTATCCTGTAATTGTACAGGTAGAAATGAAAAGTATGTCTGCCAAAATACCTGCACAAGAAGGAATGTTCAAGGGGAAGCAGATTTGGCTCAACAAATAGAGCATCCACCTACCAACTGGGAAGTCCAGGGTTCAAACCCAGGGCCTCCTGACCTGTGTGGAGCTGACCCATGTACAGTACTGATGTGTGCAAGGAGTGCCGTGCCACGCAGGGGTGTCCCCCATGTAGGGGAGCCCCACACACAAGGAGAGCCGCCCTGCGAGAAAAAAGTGCAGCCTGCCCAGGAGTGGCGCTGCCCATACAGAGAGCTGACGCAGCAAGATGACACAATAAAAAGAGACACAGATTCCCGGTACCACTGACAAGAATACAAGCGGACACGGAAGAATGCATAGCGAATGGACACAGAGAGCAGACAACTGCGGGGGAAGGGGAGAGAAATTTAAAAAAAAAAAAAGAAAGGTATGTTCATAGCAGCTTTTTCCATAATAGTCAAAAATTTAGAAACAGCCACATGTTCATCGACATTATTATGGATAACAATTTGCATTTCTAGCAAGTTCCAAGATGTTGCTGCTGCTGCTGGTTTGGGCATTAAACTTGGAGAACTACTGCTCATATGTAGAGGTCTCTATGAGAAATAGAGGGGAGCAGAAGGACATAGAAAAGCAGGTTCAAAGAAAGCACCAGCTCAGTGACCACAAGGAAAGGGCAGTCAAGGGTCCTGAGACAACTACTGGGGTGGTTGATAAGACACACATGCATCCAAAACAGCAGAGGAGGACTTGAAAGAAATACAAATTGTGTACTAGGAGATACTTGAGAGGTTGCTGCATCCTTCAAACAACATAGCCTAAGACTGTCAAAGAAATTTAATAGAAACTAAGTAAGGCTGTTTCTCTCTTGTATTCTTTGCAAAGAATGGTGGAAAGATGCAAGAAAATATACACAAAAACTGTGGGACAGGAAAAGATGTGACCCTGCCAAAGCAGAGCCGTGAGCTGGCAGGTGGCACAGCCATGGGATACCTCAAATTGCTCATTAAACTACAAGTGGATGAAATTCCAGATTTGGTGTGGGAAAGGCATTTTAGGGGTGGCGTGTGTAATGTGTGAAAATTGGATTGTGTAAAAGTTGAATCTGTGAAAGTTAAGAACCATCTGTGCCCACATTCCATTTGGCTTTCCCCAGAGTTGAGTAATATAAATCTTTCAACTTAGACTTGGAGTCACCATAATAATAACGAGTATTGACACACTACTTCAGGGTTAGCAGACCACATCTACTGTCGTATTTAACCCTTATCTTGAGAGGTAGCTAGTATCCCTTTTCTACCCTTGAAGAAATAGAGGCAGACAGCAATTTGTATCTTCTGCCTTCCAGGAAATATAGATACTGGCTAGAAGGGCAATTTTGCAAAGTGTTCCCAAAGAGTGTTCTGTTGATTATTGATCCTATAGGGCAGTGGCTCTCAAACTTTAGTGTGCATCAGAATCTCCAGGAGGGCTTGTGAAAAATCAAAAGCAAAAAAGCACAGATTGCCAGTCCCACCCTCAGATTTTCTGATTCAGTAAGTCTGGAGTGGAGCCTGATAATTTCCTTTTCTAAAACTTCCCAAGTGATGGAAATGCTGCTGCTTTCAAAGGAACACACTTTGAGAACCACCACTATGGGACGCTATCTGAAAAAAAAGATTCAGTGGTCAAATTGAGATGTATTTACTACGGAAAATAATACAAAATAGTATCGGATCTGTATAGGAAAGAGGAGGAAAAATTAGACCAGTTATACGAGAAAACAGGATTGAGAATTTATTTTTACTTTAAAAACTTAAAAATGTCATAACTTTCTTGTCTTTTAAAGTAAAACGGAGAGGGAAGATGTGTACTAAAAAAAATAACTAAAATAAAAGGTAATCTACAAAGCTTAATGAAGAATTCTTAATGACCCGGGGAAATGTTGCTGGTGCACAATATAATCTTAAAATCTTAACTAGAGCTATGTTTTGTCAGTGAGAGAGACAGACAGAGAAACTATAAGGAATTGGCCCGTAATTTATCTTTGGATTTTAAGCTTATGCCTAATTTTAGCCTCTGCTTTGTATTTCCTACAGTAAGTACATATTATATTTATAATCAAGATAAATCTATAATTTTAAACAAAGATGCTTAGAGTCTGTAGGAATCCTGATATTTACATTTTGCCTATCAGCTTTTTTAAAGCCTACCTTTAAAACTCTACCCCTTTTTTCTCTAATAGAATTATACATTTCTTGTAGCACAATTCATATAAAAGGCAATTCGGAGCTATTTACTAGTGTTCAAAAGGGATTATACTATTAAATGAACTAGGATCAAATTATCACATTTCATTGCACATGGGTTATAATTAAGGCAAGTCTAAACTAGACTAACCTTTTCTCTTTTTTTCCCCCCCTGCTTCCCATAGTAATCTAGTTTCGTCTACTTGCTTACTCTCTTTTGTATTTTGCTCAACTGGGTTTTCAAAACTATATCCCAAAGTAATATAGTTTGAAAACAGGCCAATCTCTGCTCCTCATACATAACAACATATGGCTTGTGTATTTCAGAAAAAGAACTTGTGCATGTTGTGGTAGGTTGATTGCAACAAACACATGCTGCAAGAGCGGGCTCCCGTGGCACAAGTCCATACTGCACAAGTGTTGATGTTGAAAATATTCCCCTTGGAGCAAGAAGGAATTGAGCGTTAGTTGAACTAAAAAATAAAATAATAATTTTTTAAAAATTCTCCAGATAGATGCAATACAGTTCTTTGCAAAAGGTAATTTTAAATCAAACTGCAGCTGTTTAAAATGAGCCCAAATTGTTTTTACTCCAATGGTTCGTGAAAATAACCCCACAGAAATTCGGTTAATAGTGCATATGTTGTATACCCGTTAAGTACCCTAAACAAACAAACAAACAAAATTCCTGTTCTGAAAGAGCTTCAATATTAATTAGTAAAATTTACAAACGAGAGACAAGTAAAAGGTAGTATAAATGAGTGACTCAGTGAAGTTAGCCTATAAACAAGGGAAGGAGATAAACCCGATCATCTTTCAACCTCTCAACCTCTTTAACACCAGTCAAACAGATCAGTGGTAGCCAGGGTATGTGACAGGATAGCAAGTCCTAACAGGATGAATCATTTACTAAAGTAAACTGAATTTTTGCTCTGGGAAGTCTAGGAAGGAGCCATTTCTTTTTCCCCTTTGTTTTCCCACTAGTTCCAGCCTTCAGGCCATTCACTCTTCCACTGCAAGCTAGTGAGGGGAATAGACAACAGGTGCATTTCCTGCTAGGGAATTATGGCAGCTGGGATGCTCTTGGCTGCAAGTAAGAGAAACTGACATATGTGAAGAGGAAATCGCCTGTCTCACAAGATACAGAAGCACGAAGTAAGGCAGGCTCCAAGGATATCAGGATCAAGAACTCCTGTCGTGGAACCAGGTCTTTCTCTTCATCCACCTGTCTGCATCTCAGGCTGGTAGTGAAGTGGGCTCTAACCCCGATGTGGTCACCGCCAGGCCGGGGGTGGGCAGACTATGACCCGTGGGCCAAATCCAGATCACTGCCTGCTTTTGTAAAGAAGGTTTAACCGGAAGACAGCCAAACCAGTGTTCTTTTCCATGTTGTCTCTGTGACTGCTTTCTTGCTCTAACAGCAAAGTTAAGCTATTGTGGCAGAGAAATGGCAGCGTTCTCACCAAGCCAGGCCAGGACCAGAGGCGAGCCCACCGCTGCCGCGCACTGTTTACACCGGCCATTCATCTTTCTAAGGACCCATCCGTTTATCCGTCATCCATCCATTCACCCATGCGATACTGTCTGTCTCTATGCGGGTGCTTTAAGTTGAGTTTTACACACACACACACCAGGCACCATCCTGAGAGAGAGATCTCAAACAACCGCTTCTCAGAAATCCGTTGTGGCAATACTTGGCTCGGAGTATTTCTCAGCGCTCGCTCCATGCTGCCCCAATCTCTGGATTATTCACTCTGCGACCTCTCCTCCTCCTTCAGACTCCAAGTGTCTTCTCCACGGGGCTCCTTTCAACCCTTATTCTGATTCTTTAGTAAACTGGGCTTGTGAGGGTACAGAGGGGAGATGGGAGGAAAGGAAAAGAGGAGAGCAGCTACGGGGTTTCCTCCGAGCCGTGTGTGATGTGACGTGCCCTCCGTGCTTCCCGTCTTCATCTCTAAAGCCAGTCGCGGCAGGCAGGCCTGGGAAACCTCGGCGAGCAACCCGGGGAGGCTGCAGAAGGCGACTTTCCTTCATCTTCACTAGGGAGAGAGTGCGTCTTCAATTTGTTTGACAGTCACTCGGGACCTTTTCACGCCCAGGCTCCTGCTAGACTAGACACTCTTTCTAGTCTTTCCCTGTCCTGGTCTTTCTGAGGTCATGGAAACTGAAAATTTGAGTGAGACTAGACTGAAAAATGTTCCACGCTAGAGGACTTAGTCTTTAAAGGAGCTTGTGCAAAATGTTAACAATATCGATCACAAAGGGAATGATATCAGTTTTCTGTGAAATATGTGAATAGAACCATCATTTACTGAGCATCTATGATATGCCCTGTGATTTTTATATTAACCTCATCTAATAGTGACAATAAGCCTGTGATATATTGAAATTGCATAGAAATAGATTTGGCTGAAAAAAACACAGAAAATCTGATCACAATAGATTTTAAAAATTGGCTTCTTTTGCTAAAATAACAAGTAGTCCAGTAGCTATTGCTGGCGTTGCTCCAGCTTCTCAACAATGCCGTCAAGGAACGAGTCTTTATTTTTTTCTGCATCGCTAGGCTGAGCGTGTTGACATTTAGTCTTATACTTGTCATCTCGAGATTGCACGTTGGTTGCATCAGCTCCACTCATCGTATCCACGTTCAAGTTAGAAGGAGGGAGAAGAATGGGGCCAGTCACATTTGTCCCCGGTTTATCAGGAAAGTAAAATCCTTCCCCGAAATCCCTTCCCCAGACTTCTCCTTAGGTCTCATGGCCCAGGAGTGGGTTCTGTGGGTATCCTTAGTAGCAGAGGAGGCTGCGAAAGTAGGGAGTTGAACTGCCAGGGTTGCTCTTGACAAGTGGTGGGCCAACTGTGGCCAAATCTAGACCACTGCCTGCTTTTGTACGTGAAGTGCTTCGGGGACAGAGCTTTCTGTCTTGCCTGTGGCTTTTGTGGGTACCACAAAGCAGAGTTGTGACAGAGGCAGTGTGGCCCACAATTCCTGCAATTTTACATCTGCCCTTTCACGGAAAGAGTTGGCCACGCCTGGGGCCATCACCCCAGGAGCCTTCACTTAGGCTCCCCCAGAAGCAGCTGGGAGAGCTGCCTTTGAGAATTGTCATAGCTTGCAGAAATGTGCGGGAGAGAGTGGAAGCTCTAGTCCACACCTGGTGGCAGTGCTCCCACATGTGCTCATCAGTTGCAACAAGCATACCACAGTAAGGGAAGGATGTTGTCAGTGTGGGCGAGTGCAGGGCGGGGGCGGGCCATGTGTCACAGTTACGTGATCCAAGTATCTTTGTAAAAAATAATCGTAATAAAGCCACTCCCGACATGTAAAAAAATAAGAATAAATAGAAGCAAGAAGAAGGCGAGCGCTGCCATGGGGTGGGCGCCTAACCTCACTCGCCCCCCCCCGGGGTTTTTGTTATCGCCGTCTCCGAGGAGGAGCCCACGCTCAGGAAGGTGAAGTCCCTGCCCGACGACACAGGTCGAGCAAGCGGCTGACCTCAGGCCAAGCTCGGGGCCCCCGGCCACCTGTCCTTCTGTCCTATTTTTGTGAGTTTTCTCATCGGCAAAGGAGCTGGAAGGTGCCACACCTGTCACCTGACTCAGACCTTGAACGAGCTGTGCAAACGATCAGAGAGCCATGCAGCTCTTTAAAGGGGTTCCAAGAGAGGAGAGCATCGACTCTTCAGCTGCCTTCCAGAACTCCCTTCCCACGTCTTTCTCTTTTCCTTAAAGACACACCGGCTCTCGGACCCTGTGCCCTCAGGACAGGCCCTTGCCATCCTCTCTCTCCAGCACTTCACGTAGTGCCTGGTGTGTAGTAAAGTCTCAGGAGAGGCTCCGAGTCAAGGTTCCTCATGGAAATAACAGGAGAAATAAAGTACAGAGAAAAAAAAAATCACACACACTCATGTGCTCATTCAGCAAAATATTTTTTGGAGCTCCTGCATTGTGATAGCTACTAGGGAAACAACTGTGAAAATAATTCCACAAAGTTCCCTGCCTTCGTGGAGCCTACATTTTTATGGGGGAGACAGACAAACAGGCAGATAAACAAGTAAATATCCAACGTCCTCGTGCCTCGTGTTGGCGCGTGCCATGTGCCCACGGGGCGTGTGGATTGGACCAGTGGCTCCTGCTCCACGCTCACCGCACGCTGAGTGAAGGGCAACCCCGCCTCCCCACCCCGGCCGCGTGGAACTGGGAACGGCCGAGCTGCAGACTCTGAGGGCAACCTGCGTGGTCAGCCGCCCTGGCCTGCGCGCTCGGCCCCTTCGTTTCCGCTGCCCCCTTGAAACATCAGCAAAGAGCCAAAGACACGCGGCCTGGGGCCAAGGAAAAGGCCAAGGGTTGAGGCGAAAAAGAGGAAGGCTGGAGCAAACCTAGCCTTGCTTTTCCTCTCCCCTTTCTCCAGAACGCAGTCTCCCCTTGTTTCTTTTTCAAAGTTCTTAGACCTCCTCCCGTGCTCCCTCTCTTGCCTCCTGCTCTTAGCTGGTTCTCAGCCTGCGAGTTTCCTCTCTGCCTCCTGTCCACCTTCGCCAGGGAGATCCCTCTTCTCAGGGTTCACTTTGGAGTCCTCTTGCTCCAAAAAGCCTCCGGCGGGTGTTGAAGGTGCTCCTGAGAGGCAGCCACGGCATCCTGTACGCCGGGCCAATTGTCTGTCTGTCCGTCTCTCGCGGGCGTCTGCAGCAGGCGGTCTGAACCCTTTCTTGTTCCAGGCACCGCTTTGCCAGGCAGGGGAAGGCCACGCGCCCCTCGCTAGGGCCACGCGACACTGCGTGTTATGTAGCAAGCATCACGCCCCACCAACACGTCCCCACGAGAGCAACGGCTGTTCTGGATTCCAGTTCAAGCTCACGGGCCCCTGGCTAGGAACCCCTGGTCTAGCAGCCTCCGAGCCCCTGCCTCTGGTCTACCCCACGAGCGAGTGCAATCACCGCCACCAGGGCCGGGGGAGGAGCAGGGCTGGGAGGTGGAGGGCCCCCCCCACCGCTCCCCGGGAGCTCCTCCCCGCCCTGACTCCCTGCTCCCTGGAGGTTTTCCTTTGCTCCTCAGTCCTGGGAAACTGTTAGCCAGAGAGTCTGTGTGTGGAGATCTTATCTGGGTGCTTCACTGCTCCTAGCCTCCTCCCAGCCCTCCCGGCGGCGGAGCCTGTGTGCTCGCCAGAGCCACAGCGACAGGTCCTCTCACTTTCTTTCAGGGACACTGACCAGAAGAAACAAAGAAAGGACCGATGGGGCTCTCCTGACGCCGACCAGCCCCGGGACTCCCTTATCTGGCCTTGCTCTCGCGGCTGCAGGCGCCCTGGCAAATGGGGCTTATCTCCAGGACTGCCCTTCAAAGAGCTCGGGCACAGCGAGCCGGAGTCAGAGGCTGTGCAGAGGCGCAAGGTGGGACCCATCAATTAACCCGGGAGAACAACCACTCACTTTGCTTTTTTAAAGCGAAGTTCATTTCCTTTTTTCCTTTTATAAAAGTAACACCCAGGATAGAAAATTTGGCAAGTAACAAAAAGTGGAAAGAAAAGAAATCCCTTAACAATTTAGTATATTTGATGTATTTCTCCTTTGGTCTTTTACTCTGCATTTCTCTCATAGTTGTGATCATTTACATTTTGTAACAAATATAAACTTGTATCCTTTTTTTCATTTAAAAATATGACAAATATTTCCCCCAATTTTTACATTAGTGGGTAAAATATGATTTTAATAGCTACATGATTATGTACATCTTGTACATGAGGTACTCTTGGTCCATATTGCAAGAGTATTTTGTTCTAACTAGCATTTATTTCATTGCTAATGAGGTTAAACATTTTTGTGTCAAGAAAGTGTCTCCTTTTTGAAGGTACATAATGTACATAATCTGGTCAAGTTCCCTGTCTTCCTTTCGATTGGGTCCTTTAATATTTCTTGTTAATTTACAAAGGAATCAATTCTTATCTGCCATATACGCTGCAAATGCTTTCTCCCAATGTGTGGCTTTCCACGTGATTTTGTTTTTTGAGGGGGTACAGAATCGTCAATTTAAAGAAAATTTTTAATATATTTCTTGTTAACTTTGTGTTATTTTTTTTTAAGATTTATTTTATTTCTCCCACCCCTCATGGTTTGCATTTGCTGTGTGCTGTGCCTTTAGGAGGCACGGGGAATTGAAACTGGGACCTCCGATGTGGGAAGGAGGCACCTAATCGCTTGAGCCACCTCCGTTCCCTGCTTTGCTAAGTCTCTCATTATGTTTTTCTTCTTGTAGCTCCTGTTGCATCAGCTTGCAGTGCCTGCCCGCCCCACCAGTTCACTCTCTTCTTTAGGAGGCACCGGGAACAGAACCACGGACCTCCCGTGTGGTAGGCGGGAGCTCAATTGCTTGAGCCACATTCGCTTCCCCTATTTTCTGTTACTTTTAAACTTAAATGTCATCCCTTCTAGAGATATGACAATCATTCTTTTCTTTGTTTGCACTGAATATTTTTGTTAGTAAGTCTGTTTGTTTAGCTCATGAAGGTAGTGAGCCCTACCACCCACCACCTATAAAATGTGGGGCAAGTTACTCCCATTGCCTCAGCTTTCTCATCTGCAAAATGGAGACACCAATGTATATTCACCCCAAAAGATTGTTGTGGGAATTAAATTAATTAATACATGTAAAGCACCTAGAACTCTTATAAGAAACTAGTAAGTGCTATGTAATTGTTGGCTCTTAACATTTAATTATTGTATATTTACATTCTTTTCAAATCTGATAAAGCTAAATGTCATTATTTTTCAAAAGTGTCTATTTTTCAAAAACTTCTTAGTTTCTCCTAATTGTTTTTCAATGTGGTATTTCAGTCACATACTTAAAAAGATTTCCAACAAGAACTTTTTTGGGCCCATCCTGTCTCCTTTTGCGCTTACTCGACAAGGCATACGGGATGGTGGGAGGCGGTGGCACCGTGTTTAAGAGCAGGAGTTACAGCAGCAGGTACACCTGGGCTGTGCATCTGAGCCCTGCCACTTCCTAGCCAATTCTGGTCAAGTGACTTCTCTGAGACTAAAACAAAGTAGGGGCGAAAATGTCCATCCACGATGAAAAGATGAACATAATGTGGGATCACCATACAATGGACTGTCTGTCATTCAGTCATAAGAAGGAATGAAGTTCTGACACTTGCTGCAACATGCTGAAGTCGTGACGCTAAGTAATAGAAACTGGTTGTAAAAGACCCCAAGTTTTATGATTTCATTTATACGAAAGGTACAGAAGAGGGACATCTGGAGAGACAAAGTAGATTAGTGGTTGCCTAGGGCTTGGAAGGATGGGGGATTGTAGATGCCAGCAAAAGGAAATGGCGTTTCAGTGTGCTGCAGTTGGGGAACTTTGTGGGAGAGAAGGGAGATTAACAGATTAGGAGAGACCGCGGACAGAACAGGGCAGCGGTGAGCCGAGCTGGGTGGGCGTGTGACAGATGGGCAAGTCAGGGGGACGCAGTGCTGTCGTTACGGGGGCTGGGGGGGCACAGTCTTCCAGATGAGGGAGACCATGCACAAAAGCGTGAGAGACATGATTTTTTTTTTATGAGGTACCAGGGCCGGGGATTGAACCCTGGACCTCGTACGTGGGAAGCCTGAGCTCAATCGCGGAGCTACATTGGCCTCCCTGAGTTGGCTTTTGTTTGAACCCACAACCTCCCATCTGGGAGGCAGGAGCTCAACTGCTCGGGCCACATTCACTCCCAAAAGACATGCTATTTTTAGTGAAAGACGTTTTGGTAGGGCTGAAAAGTAAAATTAATAGGAAGTAATGGCAGGAGTGGACTGGAAAGTTAGGCAGGGTTCAAGTCATGCAGCGCTTCCTATGCCACGCCATGCGTCTCGCAGTGTGTATGGGCGTGATTATGCGCCATAATTGCCCTGGTACAGTTTATTATTCACTCATTCCCTCACTCACACCCACTCGCTCAGTCAGAACAGCGCAAGCAGCCTTGGTCTTGAGACAATTCCAGTGACCAAGACACATCTCCTACCCCAAAAAGGAGGCCAAAATTAGAAACATGCAAAAGTAGGAGCTTATTAAATCTTGCAAAAAGAGAGATTTGAGGCAGAGAAGATTTTGAAATAGAAAACGTGGTGTCTGAGCTGAGTTTTGAAAGACGTTCGTCAGGTAATTTTTAGTTTCCCAAAGGCTGCTGGGAACAACCTGCCAGAACTGTGCTGGCTTTCATAATGGGAATTTATCAGGTTAAAATCCCGCAGTTCTGAGTCTGTGCCCAAGTCAAGGCAGCAAAGGAGACTGGCCACTAACAGCCCTGGAGTCCTCGCACGTGGCAGGCCGGGCGCGTGGAGGCACCTGCTTCTCCTCTAGTCTCCCTGCTTCAGCTGCTGGCTGCTCCGTCTGTGGCCGCCTCTCTCCTGGCTCCTCCCTGAGCTCCTGGGCTCCTTCTCTCCAGCTCTGCAACTTTTCCCCTGTGTGTCTGTGGCCTTTTCTTTTTCCTGTTTATGAAGGGCCCCAGCAAGAGGACCAAGACCCACCCTGGGTCAGGCCTCACGAAAGCCATCCAATCAAAGCTCCCTGGGGGAAGCGGATGAGGCCCAAGTGATTCAGCTTCATATACCATGTGGGAGGACCCGGGTCTGATCCCTGCGGCCTCCTGGTAAACGCGTGCCTGTGTGGCGAACCAAGTGCCCGTGTGGTAAGCCAAGATGATGATGCAAGAAAAAGAGAGATGAAGGGGAGAGTCAAGGCGAGATGTGACAGAAACCAGGCACTGAGGAGGCGCAATTGACAGGGAACCTCTCTCCACATCAGAAGTCCCCAGGTTCGGGAAACGGACTTTGGCCCAGTGGTTAGGGCGTCCGTCTACCATATGGGAGGTCCGCGGTTCAAACCAGGGGTCTCCTCGACCCGTGTGGAGCTGGCCATGCGCAGTGCTGATGCACGCAAGGAGTGCCGTGCCACGCAAGGGTGTCCCCCGCGTGGGGGAGCCCCCATGCGCAAGGAGTGCGCCCGTGAGGAAAGCCGCCCAGCGTGAAAAGAAAGAGCAGCCTGCCCAGGAATGGCGCCGCCCACACTTCCTGTGCCGCTGACGACAACAGAAGCGGACAAAGAAACAAAAGCAGACAAAGAAACAAGACGCAACAAATAGACACCAAGAACAGACAACCAGGGGAGGGGGGGAAATTAAATAAATAAATAAATCTTTAAAAAAAAAAAAAAAGTCCCCAGGTTCGAATCCCGATGAGTCCTAGAGGAGAAAAACAAGAAGAGAAGACAAAAGAGAAACAGACACAGAAGACCACAGAGCAAATGGGCACAGACAGCCAAAACAGTGGGGCAAGGGGAGGAGGAGAAGAAGAAAAGACCCCTCGACTGAATCCAGTCCAACAAAAGGGTCCCACACCCAGAGGATGCGTCAGCTTTAACAACGTGATCTTTCCTGGGATCCACAAAAACTCCCAGCCGCCGCAGGTAATAGTACAAAATAGGATTTCCACACAAAAGCAAGAGTGCGTGCTTCAGGATACAGTAATGAAACAACATGGAGTGTTTGGAGAAATATGAGCAGTTTCATAAAGCAATGATTATGTACAAAGGTAAGTCTGAGGGACTTTGTCTGCCATGATAAGAAGCTTATGCTTTAAATGGGCCACTGGACACCAAAGGAGGGTTATGAGCAATTAAGGTATATTTTCAGACTTTTGTCTTAGAAATGTGAGTGAGAATTCAGCACCGATGGACAGGGAAGAGAGACTTTCATGAAGGGAATTTAGAAAGACATGGCCAGGGAAGCGGACTTGGCCCAGTGGTTAGGGCGTCCGCCTACCACATGGGAGGTCCACGGTTCAAACCCCGGGTCTCCTTGACCCGTGTGGAGCTGGCCCATGCGCAGTGCTGATGCGCGCAAGGAGTGCCGTGCCACGCAGGGGTGTCTCCCGCATAGGGGAGCCCTATGCGCAAGAAGTGCACCCCGTAAGGAGAGCCGCCCAGCGTGAAAGAAAATGCAGCCTGCCCAGGAATGGTGCCGCACACATGGAGAGCTGACACAGCAAGATGACGCAACAAAAAGAAACACAGATTCCCGAGCCGCTGATAAGGATAGAAGCAGTCACAGAAGAAAACACAGCAAATGGACACAGAGAGCAGACAACTGGGGAGGAGGGCGGGGAGAAGAAGGGGAGAGAAATAAACAAAAAAATATATCTTTAAAAAAAAAAAAGAAAGAAAGACATGGCCAGTCTTCAGGGAATTTATGAGGGTTGCTGGGGCACTCAGAGTCTATCAAGAGTGGAAAGCTGCTACCACCCCAAGTCCTATGTTACCAGAGATGGGTGAGAGCTGGAGCACTGGAGGGGGGTTGAGGGCAAAGCTCCTGCCAGACCTGGAGCCCTGCGCCTGAGAGGGAGCAGGGAGCACGCTTTCCCCGCATTGGGTTCTCCAGTTGCTCTCCATTGGCCAAAACCAGCTTGCAGCCAGCGGCAAGAGACCTCAGGGGTCAGCCTTTGGGACACAGGGCAGGGCAGGGAAGTGTGGAGAATGGATCTGGGGCATCGAACGGAGCATAACTCGCATAGATTTCTTTTGTGGAAGACGGATTGTAGTAGGCACTGTAGCAGATGAATGAGGGGTCCCCAAGAGTCAACGCCATCCCAAAAAAGAACAAAGTTGGAGGAATCACACGTCCCAATGTTAACACTTATTACAAGGCCACAGTAATCAAAAACAGCAAGAACATACAACAGACTGATGGAATCAAATTGAGAGTTCAGGAGTAAACCCTTAGTAAAAGAAATGCTATAAACAATAATTCCAGATGCACTCTTTAGATCACCCTTGTAATGTGTTAACGGGTCCATTTTTTTCTGGAATAGCTGAAACTGAAGCCGTTTTCCCTGTTTTGGAGATTTTGTAGTAGGTTTTAATTTTGGCTCTTGTTTGGAAAAGATGGTCCGTCTGTGTAGGGATGAAATAGAGCTTTTCCATAAAAGAGATGTTTATTTTGCATTAAAAAGACCACTGTACTTGGTTTATACCATTTATATACATGTGGAGATATCAATGCTGAACTGCAAAATTCAGCAATTGCAATGTGACCCCGTAATTCCAAAAAAAGAAGGAAAAAGAAAGAAAGAAAAAAAGAAAGAGAGAGAGAGACAGAGAGTGAGAGAGAGAAAGGAAGGAAGGAAGGGAGGGAAGAAGGGAGGGAGGGAGGGAGGAAAAAGAAAAGGAAGGAGGGAGGGAAGGGTGAAGGGAGGGAGGGAGGGAGGGAAGGAAGGAGCTGTTATATCCATGGCCAACTGATTGTTGACAAGGGTCCCAAGTCCACTCATTGGGGAAAGAATAGTCTTTCAATAAACGGTGCTTGAGAACTGAATATCCACATGCAAATGAATGAAAGTGGACCCCTACTTTATGTCATACACAAAAATTAGCTCAAAGTGGATTCCAAAAAACAAAACTAAATGTAAGAACCACAACTATAGGGGAGTGGGTGTCGCTCAGTGATTTGAGCACCTGCTTCCTATGTATGAGGTCCAGGGTTCAATCCCCAGTACTTCCTAAAGAAAAAAAAAACGAACCGAAACTATAAAACTTCTAGAAGAAAACATAAGGAAGTATCTTGAGGACCTTGTATTAGGCAATGGATTCTTAGACTTTACACCAAAAGCGTGAATAACAAACGTCAAAATAGATAAATCAGACTCATTAAAACTAGTACAGAATTTCTGTTTGGAGTGATTAATACATTTTGTGCATCAAAAGACTTAATAAAAGTAAAAAGACAACCTACAGAATGGAAGAAAATATGTAGATACCCTATATCCAATAAGTGTTTAATATCCAGAACTTATAAAGAGCTCCCACAATCCAACAACAAAAAGACAACTAATTCTAAAAATGGGTACAAGTCTTGCATAAATATTTCTCCAGAGAAGATATACAAATGGCCAAAAACACATCGAAAGATGATCAATATCATTTGCCATAGAGAAATACAAATCAATACTACAATGAGATACCATTTCATGCTACTTTTTAAAAAACAAAACAAAACAGAAAATAACTAGTGTTGGAAAGGTTGTGGAGAAATAGAAACATACCTTCGCTGTTGGTGGGAATGTAAAATGGCACAGTTGCTGTGGAACACAGTTTGGTGGTTCCTCAGAAAGCTAAGTTCAGAATTGCCATATGACCCACTTTCAGGCATGTATCCACTTCTAGCTATATACCCCGAATATTGAAAACAGGAATTTTAATAGATGCTCATAGTGGCATCAGTCACAATTGCCGAAAGATAGAAGCAACCCAAGTGTCCATCGAGAGATGAATGGATAAACAAAATGTGGTACAAAATATACAATGGCATATTATTTAGCCATGAAAAGGAGTGAAGTTCTGATACATATGGCAACATGAACATCACGTTAACTAAAACAAGCCAGACACAAAAGGACAAGTACTGTATCATCTCACTGATATGAAACAAATAGAATAAGCAAATTCATAGTCAGAAACCAGAAAGAAGTCACCAGAAGCTGGGGTAAGGGTAGGAAATGGGGAGTTAATGCTTAATTGGTACAGCGTTTCTGTTTGGGATGATCAAAAAGTTTTGGTAATGGCTAGTGGTGATGATAACACAAAACTGTGAATGTAATTAACACCACTGAATTTTATTTGAGTTTTTATTTGAATTTTATTTGAATTTTATTAAAATGGAAGTTTTAGGTTGTATATATGTTATTAGAATAAAATTCTTTTTAAACAAATAAACCTGCACAACACAGAGTGAACCCTAATGGACTATAGTTAAGGTACAATTATATTATATTCTTTCATCCTTCGTAACAAAGGTACCACACAAATGCAAAAGTGTTGATAATGGGGAAATTCTCTCTCTCTCTTTCTGTGTGTGTGTGTGTGTGTGTGTGTGTGTAGGTGTATATGGGAATTCTGTATTTTCTACATGATTTTTCTGTTACCCTACAACTTCTCTAGTGAAAAAAAGAAAACGGCAGAGATTATGAGGACCTGAACGAAGGCAATAGCAGAGCAGAGATCTGAGAGCAATGTAGACGGTATGAAATATTCATCTTTAACATTAATTGGATATTGAGGCTAAGAAAGAGAAGTTAAGAATGATTTCCAAATTTCTGTATTAAGAAATGGGTAAATTAACTGAACACCAATAAAGTTAGGAAAGAAGAGCAAGTTTCGGGGAAGGAAGTTTAACACCAGTGGGGCATTGAGAAGGCTTAATACAAGAGCGCATAAGGGTCTTGTCTCACAAGAGAGAAGCAGACTGAAATGATAATTTGAGGAACCGCTGGCGTGTATGTGATAAAAACATGGCATGGGGAGGACCTCCCAGAAGAGTGGGTAGCGTGAGGAGAAACGTGAACTATTATTAGTCAGGATTTCATAGTTTCCTGGAACAGGAACCTGCTCTTGGTGATTGTCCCCAAAAAAGGAGTTTATTAACAGAATTTGGGGTAACTAACAGATTTTTGAATGATCTGGAAAGCCAGACACAACGGTGAGATCCAGGAACAGTCCCCACACCAACCTGCAGATCTGGCCCGATGAGGAGACCGGCTGTGGTCACCGCTACACCATCCCACTGAGCCCAGAGCTCGAGGCGTCAACCCTGGGGCCCTGAGCTGCTACCACCACCTCTACCCCAGGCCAGCTACCTCTGTGGCAGCAAACTGGAACGTCCTCGCCAGAAGGAGCCTGTTTCCTGTTGTTCGTTTCCAGGTAAGTCTCTGATGGGTTGATCTGACTGACGATGCCTACATCTTTGCTGCTAGGGAGATTGGGAATTTGAGTTCTGCTGCATTGGAAATTTTACCACTTAAATATGTGAATTTCCCCAACATGGCAAAGCTATTTAAAAGGCAATGTGTATAATCAGATGCCTATTATAAAGACAAATTGTAGACTTCTAGGAAACCCAATGTATGAAGGGTGGGCAAAGGAGCAAGATCCAGAGAAGAATTTTGAGAAGGAATGGTGGCATAGATAGAAGGAAAGTACAGAAAGAAAAATAATGGAAGAAAATGGATTAAAGAATTTCAAGAAGTTGCAACCGATAGTGTTAGTAGTATACAGAAGTCAAGTCAAATGAAAGTTGAAAATCATCCATTGGCCTTAGTTTTAGGAGGTCATTCATATCCTTATTGAAAGAAATGTAATTTATACACTGAAGGGGAAGCCTAATTTCAGTGGGCTGATCAAGAAACAAGAGATGAGTGTGTAAAGACATATGCTATTTCAAAACTTGAGTCTCTAGTCCTAACATGTGGATGTTGTAATAAACATCATAATATTCAATCCTTGGCAAGCTTTATGAGGTAGGGACTTTAATCATCCCCATTTTACAGATGAGGAAACAGGCTTTGAGAGCCCAGGTCACCTAAGGAACCAAGCTGGGTCTTATGCCCAGACTTGTTCGACGTTGTGTTGGTCAGGCTAATGTGTTAACTCAGCCAGGTAATGATGCCCAGTTGTTTGGTCAAGCAAGCACGGAGTGAATTGTAATGCAAGGGCATTTCATGGGCTTTGATCATCAGTGAGCTGATTGCAAAGATGGATGGTTACATTACAGTCAACTGAGGAGATTGCCATCAGCAGTGAGTGACATCTCATCCAATCAGGCCTTAAAAGAGGAAATGATTTCAGCATTCAGAGAGAGAATTCCCATCTCTACTTCAGACAGACAGCGTCTCCCGGTGAACTCATCGGAGCCCCTGGTTTGCAGCCTGCCCTATGGAATCTGGACTTGTGTATCCCCATGGTCATGTGAGACAATTTTATAAAACCTCATGCTCTTTACAGATATCTCCTCTTAGTTCTGTTTCCTAGAGAACCCTGACCAATACAGATATCAAAGTTAGAAAAAACTCTTAACCTCTAGATAATACTGTCAACATTATATTTTAGGTCAATTACCAGGATCACAAGATTCTCAGAATGGGAAGAATTTGAACTACTTCAGTGGTTGATCCTCAAGACGAGGAGATGAGAACGACGAGGACCCTGAAAGAGAAAGAGACAGAGAAAGAGGAGAAAGAGAGATGGGGATTGAGAGGATGGCCTCACACCCCCTAGGGGCGAAGGTTTCTGGAGAAGAGCACCAGCAGAGGAATCTTCTGGCTGGAGAAGTTCAAGTCACAGGGATAATGGGACGAAAATGACTGTTGCTGGGAGAGAAATGATCCGTATGATCTAAGAGAATGGCATGACTACAGGGACCCAAGAGGCCTGCCCTCTGGATCAGAGCAGGAAGAAGCAAGTTCTGGGAGAGGTGCTGATGACAGAAAAGATGATAGGGCAGAAGGTGGCGGTGCTCCTCATCATGCTTCTCCCCAGCTCTTTCAAGAGATGGAGAAAGAGATCGAGAAATAGAAGGTGAAAAAGTGAAGGCCTCATGGAACACTGAGAAAGCTAGGAAACTCTCCGTGGTACTAACACTAAGACCGATGAAGATGGAGGGACCACGTAGGACATTCAGCCTCAAGATTATGGATTCAAACTCATGTCTTACTTAGGTTAGACCACATTCAAGGCCTCAACCAACCTAAGTTGGATTCTTTAATGTTTCAGCATAACATAGAAACATGAACTTGTATTAATTCTATATAAGAGATTGATCATGCACCATATCCACAGAAGGTTGGAAAACCATGCCATTTTCTGAAACTTAAGGTATTGTATTATTCACCAATCATTTGTTTACAGAAGAAGAAAAATTTTTAAATAAATTTTAAATGTGAATCCTTCGGGTACTGAGTAACACCTTTATCTCTTATAGAACTGAACTTTTTCTTTTGATTTTGAATATCTGACATTAATTTGGAATGAGGTAAGGTAATGTATCTGAAGACTCTAAAGCAGTGGAGCTGAAACAATTTTCACACTGTGGAAACATACCTCTTTATGTATTTTGAGGTATTTGTTTTAAGTAAATCTGGAACACTTTTAAGTTCACTCTAAGTGTAGTAAACATAATAAACACTGGATACAGTGGGATTTTCTGTAGATTTTACTTGATTGAAGGTAAGTATAAAGCAATTTGCAGTCATTATTGTAATGACAAGAAAACTGCTAAAGTGTGAATCCAAAACATGACAGCCTTTACATTTTAAAGCATTTGCTAAACTATTGCTGAGGTTTTTGTTCTTGTTTTTGTTGCCAATTGTGAACTATTTTTCCATTACTGGAAAATTCATTCCTATCAAACATTTTAAATATGACAATATTTATAAAGGTGTGGTTTGGAGAAAATGTTTAAATTCCTTTTTCCTAATTTTCTTTCTCTTCAGAATAGATTCTTTCAACAAGTACTTTGTAGTAATGACTGTGTTGACTTCAATTTTGGAGTGCAGTTGCTATGTAAAATATTAACTATTTGGTCTTATTGAAGCCAAAAAGAAATTACTACAGTGTTTGTTTTTTTTCAGCAATAAATAAAATACTTAAAGAGAAAAAGAAAAGTCAGAGATGCATAGACCTGTGGCATTAGCTAATGGATAGGCAGTCTACTAAATTCCTGCTTGATCTGTGTAAGCAGAAAAGTTCTAGGTCAAATGAACAAACCCTAACTTGAATTAAGAACAGAGTCACAGTCCCTTAATCAATTCCCAGACTTGAGACCCTTGACAGACCCAGAGCCCTTTGAATGAGGAGAAGGCCAGGTCCACTTGGGGAAGGATCCTCTTACACCGCCAAAAAATGTATATTGTTAATCTTCCAGCTTTTACCAAAGAGACCTATGGCCTTTTACCAAGGTAACCATGCATTGGGGAAAAGGAAATTATCAGACATTTTGGGGATTATTAGCACTGGCTCAGAAGTGACATTAATTCCAGGAGACCGAAAGCATCACTGCATTCACCAGTCACAGTAGGGGCTTATGGAAGTCAGGAGATTGATGGAGTTTTAAGCACAGGTCTGTCTCACATTGAGTCCCTGGGCCCATTCTGTGGTTATTTCCCAAGTTCCAGAATGCATAACTGGAATAGACATTCTCAGTAACTGGCAGAATCCCCACACTGGATCCCTGACTTGTGGAGTGAGGGCCATTATGGTAGGAAAGGCCAAGTGGAAGCCTGTAGAACTGCCCCTACCTAGCAAAATAGTACATCGAAAACAATACCAGATTCCTGGAGGGATTGCAGAAATCAGTACCACCATCGAGGATTTGAAGGGGGCAGAGGTGATTTTTCCCACCAAATCCCCATTCACCTCTGTTATTTGGCCTGTGCAGAAAACCGATGGATCTTCAAGGATGAAAGTAGATTATCATAATTTAGCCAGGTGGTGACTCTAATTGCAGTTGCTGTCCCTGATATGGTATCATTGCTTGAGTAAATCAACACTTCCCCTGGTACCTGGTGTGTAGCTATTGATCTAGCAAAGGCATTTTTCTCAATTGCCACTAGCAGGACCACCAGAAAAAGTTTGCTTTCAGCTGGCAAGGCCAGCAATATACCTTCACTGCCCTGCCTCACAGGTATATCAACTCTTCAGCCCTATGCCATAATATTGTCTGCAGGAAACTTGATCATCTCCCCTTTCCACAAGACAACACACTGGTCCATTATATTGATGACACCAGACTGATTAGAACTAGTGAGCAAGAAGTAACAATTACTCTAGACTTATTGGTAAAGCATTTGCATGAGAGAAGATGAGAGATAAATCCAACAAAAGTATGGGACCTTCCACCTCAGTGAAATTTCTAGGCCTCCAGTGGTGGTTGAGCATGCTGAGATATCCCTTCTAAAGTGAAGGATAAGCGGTTGCATTTGGCTCCTCCTACAACCAAAAAAAAAAAGAGGCACGGTGATAGTTGGACTCTTCAGATTTTGGAGACAACATATTTCTCATTTGGGTGTGCTACTCCAGACCATTTACTGAGTGGCCAGGAGAGCTGCTAGTTTTGAGTGAGGACCAGATCAAGAAGAGGCTCTACAACAGGTCCAGGCTGCTGTGCAGGCTGCACTTCCCCCTGGGCCACATGACCCAGCAGATCCAATGATGCTGGAAGTGTCAGTGGCAAACAGATGCCGTCTGGAGCCTTTGGCAGGCCCCTATAGGAGAATCACAATGCAGACTCTTAGGATTTTGGAGCAAAGCCCTGCCATCCTCTTCAGATAACTACTCTCCTTTTGAGAAATAGCTTGCTACTGGGCCTTAGTAGAGACTGAACACTTAACTATGGGTCATCAAGTTACCATGAGACCTGAGTTACCTATCATGAGCTGGGCATTGTCTGACCCCCCAAACCATAAAGTTGGGCATACACAGCAGCACTTCATAATAAGGTAGAAGTGGTATATACGAGATAGGGCTTGAGCGGGTCCTAAAGGCACAAGTTACATGAGGAAGTGGCCCAAATGCTGGTGGTGACCACTCCTACCACACTGCCTTCTTTTTCCCTGCCCACAGCTGTGGCCTCTTGGAGAGCCCCTTACAATCAGTTGACCGAGGAAAAGAAAATTCAGGCCTGGTTTACAGATGGTTCTGCACAATATGCAGATACTACCCAAAAGTGGACAACTGCAGCACTGCAGCCCCTTTCTGGGAAGTCCTTGAAGGACAGTGGTGAGAGGAAATCCTCTCACCGGGCAGAACTTCAAGCAGTGCACCTGATTGTTCATTTTGCTTGGAAGGAGAGATTTCTGGAGGTGCATTTATACTGATTCATGGGCTGTCGCTAATGGTTTGGCTGGGTGATCAGGGACGTGAAAGGAACATGCATGGAAAATTGGTGACAAAGAGTTCTGGGGAAGAGTTACTTGATAGACCTTTCTGAATAGGCAAAAAACATGAAAATATTTGGGTCGAGTTTGAATGCCCACCAGAAGGTGACTTCAGCAGAGGTAGATTTTAATAGTCAAGTGGATAAGATGACCCACTCTGTGGCTAATGCCCAGCCTCTTACCCCAGCTGCTCCTGTCATTGCTCAAAGGACTCATGCCCAGAGTGGCCATAGTGGTGGGGATGTGGTTACACACAGGCGCAGGAACACGGACTTCCCCTCACCAAGGCCAACTTGGCTACAGGCATTGCTGAGTGCCCAAGCTGCCAGCAGGAGAGCTCACCCCCAGCCCTGATGCTACGCCATTCCCTGAGGCAATCAGTCTGTTACCTGGTGGCAGGTTCATTACATTGGGCCACTTGCATCATGGAAGGAGCAGAGATTTGTTCTAACTGGATAGATACATACTCCAGATAGGGTTTGCCTTCTCTGCACTCAGTGCTTCTTCCAAAACTATCATCCAAATATCTAATCCATCGCCATGGTATTTCACACAGCATTGCTTCCCATCATGGAATCCATTTCACAGCAAATGATATGTGAGAATGGGCACCTGCTCAAGGAATTCACTGGTCTTTCTATGTTTCCCATCATCCTGAAGCAGGTGGACTGATAGAATGGTGGAATGGCCTTTTGAAGACTCAATTATTGCAACAACTGGGTGGCGATCGATACCTTGCAGGGCTGGGGCAAGGCTGTCCAGGAGGCTGTGCATGCACTAAATCAGCGTCCACTCCATTGTGCTGTTTCTCCCATAACCAGGATCCATGGGTCCAGGAATCAAGGGGTGGAAATGGGAGTGGCACTACTCACTATTACCCCTAAATGATCCACTAGGACATTTTTGCTTCCTGTCCCTGCAACCTTACACTCTGCTGTCTACAGGGCTTAGTTCCAAAAGGAGGAGAGCTTCTGACAGGGAACACAACAATGATTCCGTTGAACTGGATGTTAAGTTTGTCACCTGGCCACTTTGGCTCCTCATGCCTCTGAATCAACAGGCAAGGAGGAGAATGCCTGGACTGGACTGGCTGGGGCAATTGACCCTGACTGTCAAGGGGAAATAGGACTGCACCTACACATTGGAGAGAAAGAAGTTTGCCTGGAAGGCAGGAGATCCCCTAAGGCATCTTTCAGTACTGCCATTAGTAGTGTGATTAAAGTTCATGGAAAACTGCAATGGTTCAATCCAGCCAAGACTAACAGCTGCCCAGAATCCGCAGGGATGAGAGTTCAGGTCACCCCGCCAGGCAAAGAACCACAGCCAGCTGAGGGTAAGAAGAACATGGAATGGGTATTGGAAGAAGGTAGTGAGGAATACAAACTTTGACCACAGGACCAAGTTACAGAAACGAGGACTATAGTGGTCATAAATATTTCTTCTTTGTTTTGTTCTGAGTTATATGTATATAAAATGAATAGCTTTGTTTTCTTCCCTAACCTTTTCCCTATCCTATTGACTTAAGTTGTCTTAGTTTCATGTTGTAGTATTTAGGGATGCAAAGGACTTTTCTGGAGGGATTTAGTACGTTTCCGGTTGTACACAAGACAATTGAATATTGTTAGGTGGGAAAAAGTATATATGCATGTGTCTGTTACTGTTTTATTTAGAGACTGAGTAAGTATGGTTTAAGGGGATATGTATGGCTGCCAGGTTGACAAGGGGTGGACTGTGATGGCTAACTTAACGTGTTAGCTCAGCCAGGTAAGCGTGCCCCGTTGTTTGGTCAAGCAAGCACTTGGCTAATTGTAATACAAAACAATTTCACGGACTTTAATCATCAGTGAGTTGATTGCATAGATGACTGGTTACATCTACAATCAACTGAGGAGACTTACATCAGAAATGAGGGACATCTCATCCAATCAGCTGAAGGCTTAAAAGGGAAAGTAATTTCAGTATTCAGTAAGAGAACTCCCATCTCCATTTTGGACAGCCAGCGTCTCCTGGGGAACTCATCAAGGGCCTTCATCAGAGCCCCTGGTTTGCAATCTGCCCTATGGAAATTGGACTTGTGCATCCCCATGGTCACGTGAGATAATTTTATAAAATCTCATGCTCTTTACAGATATCTCCTGTTAGTTCTGTTTCCTAGAGAACCCTGACCAATACAGATATCAAAGTTAGAAAGAACTCTTAACCTCTAGATAATACTGTCAACATTATATTTTAGCTCAATTACCAGAATCACAAGATTCTCAGAATGGGAAGAATTTGAACCACTTCAGTGGTTCTTTGATCCTCAAAGGGAGAATAAATCTTCCCCTGCCCTCCCACTGTACTATGCTTATTCCTCTATTACATTTGTCTTGTGCATCCATTTCTCCCTCTGCTAGTAACAGAACTCTGGTTTTTTCCCCTGAGGAATCTCCCATTCTCTCACCCTTTGTCCACTTGCTTTGCATGGTGCTGATTCCACCCTTGACTTCTGGGGTGGGCACATCACTCAGTCTTGAAGGATTAGAACATGACATCCCTCTGGACACCATGGTAAATTCAGGGACAAGCTTGAGACACAATTCAGGTTGCTCTAAGTCACACGCAAGACTTACATCCTGCTATAGCAGAAGGGAAGCACTGTTTTCTGTTACACTTAAACATGGGAGGATATAGAACTGGAGCTATGAGGGTCCATCTTCCCATCATATGGAATCTGACAGACAGTGGAGAAAGCTGGGGTCCCAATGATATCATCTGAATTCTTGAACCAAGCAACATTTGAAGCCAGTACCTCTGTACTTTTCATTAGGGCAGCAATTTTTTTTCTTGATTTAATTAGTTTGAATTGGGTTCTCTTTCACTTGATTCCAAGAGAAATCTAATTCATAGCTTATTAGATACATTGAATTTTCTCCCCCAATAAAATGTAATCTCAAAAAGAGTCCCAATCCTGCTATATCTCTCTTAGTGTTCTATCCAGACCTGCCTCTAGGATGATGCCTTGTACATAGCAAGTACTAAGTAAATACCCAGTGCATTCAGTAAGCTAGAATGTGGACTGATTCCATGATATTCCCTAAAAGTTGCCTTAGAAAAGTCTTTCACCCATAAGTTTTGTGACTGTCCCTTTTGTCTTTTAATCACAAAAGTGACCTGCAGAAGAAGTTCTAGGTAGTTGATCTTTCTGTTTGTTTGAATCCAAGTTAAACTGGAATTGAGTATAAATGTGTACTTAGAGTATTCACTGAGTGCTCCAGGGAACAGATCAGAAGATGCAGAATGTGGGAAACGGACTTTGGCCCAGTGGTTAGGGCGTCCGTCTACCATATGGGAGGTCCGTGGTTCAAACCCCGGGCCTCCTTGACCCATGTGGAGCTGGCCCATGCGCAACGCTGATGCACGCAAGGAGTGCCCTGCCACGCAAGGGTGTCCCCCGCGTGGGGGAGCCACACGCGCAAGGAGTGCGCCCGTGAGGAAAAGCCGCCCAGCGTGAAAAGAAAGAGCAGCCTGCCCAGGAATGGCGCCGCCCACACTTCCCGTGCCGCTGACGACAACAGAAGCGGACAAAGAAACAAGACGCAGCAAATAGACACCAAGAACAGACAACCAGGGGAGGGGGGGAAATTAAATAAATAAATAAATCTTTAAAAAAAAAAAAAAAAAAAAAAAAGAAGATGCAGAATGGACTGCCCTATCAGGGGCTCAATAAAATAAATTGTTGACTTTCTGTCCTTCGTAAAGAAAAAATTGTTTTTATCTCTAGATCTTTATTCCTTTCACACAAAGTAACTGACAACTTCTGAAATAAAAAAGGCATAGAGAAATAGGACATTTTCCTGTTTACTGCTATTAAAACTTGGTCATCATTCTGTCCCCAAATGGCCATGATTGTTGCTACTGTGCACCGTTTAGGAACACTGTTCCTTTGGCCTGGGCTCATGGAACCAGGCAGAAGTACTTTCAGAACACATTAAGGAGCCGTGTTAAATGATGTGTCTTAGCTACGGACACCTGGAAAATCCTGACGGGCTTGTTTTGTAATTGCCACGATGGCTCTCCCCCAATGAAATAGGTAGGGAGAAGCTTCTACCATAACTTTCTGACCAAAGCACTGGAGAAAATTTAGTGAACTGATTATATAACATCCAATTCATTATATCTGTAACCATAGCTGACCTTTAATGAGTGCTAATTATGTGCTAGATACTGTTTAAGCTTTTTATACATATATTAATAATAGGAATGACTATTAATATCCCTTTTATACAGATGTAAAACTGAGGTATAGCATAAGTACGTACCTTGCTCAAGGTCACAGAAGTTGTAATGGAAGAGTCTGGACTCATACCAGCCTTGCTCCAGAGCTGCTGTTCTCAACCACCACACTATGTTGCTCCTCAGAATATGTGCACAGATAAGCTGACAAGTTTGTGGGAAAGCGGGAATGTGGCTTTTGAGGAAAGTCATCTTGCAACTGTGATGAACATTTGAACTATGCATACCTTTCACCTAGCAACCTGGGAACATAGACTACGGAAGTAATAGATTACTCACAGGGCGCTAAGGATTTATGTTCAAGAAAATTGACACATTGCTGGTAGCAACTGGAAAAACCTGAACACCCATCTAAAAAAGAAGGTTGAACTAACTGGGGTACAGTCATATTAGTCATCTATTAATGAATTAGATCTACATCTATTGATCTGGAGGTATATCCACATAGTAACATTAAATGAGAAAAACAAAGAGCAGAGGACCGTATAAAGTGAGATCCATTTTTATAAACCAAAGAGCAAATTATATATATATACTTGCATATAGTTTCATGAGCATCAAATGGAATTAGAAGGCATCAGGCTGTTAATCTTGGGAGGTGGAAAAAAAGTGGATGCAAGGAGAGAGGAGAGGTAGGAAAATAAAGATTAAAACAACATGGAATAACAGGTATGGCATAATGTTAAATGAAAATGTTGAAGAGAAAATTCCATAATATTACTGCAAATGTGTCATAATGAAATATGCATTTAGGAAAGAACTAGAAGGTGACAAAGACAAATGTTAAAATCAAACAATTAATTAAATGATGATAGTGTGAAAATCTTTTTCATGGATTTTAGCTGTTTTGTAAACTAGATTTTTGCTTTTTATTTTTTTTAAAGGGACCGTTAATTGGGATAAAATGATTAGAAGCTTTTTTTTTAAAGGAGAGGAGCGAGTCTAGAACCCAACATAGAAAAATGATGTAGTGTGGCCAACCTATTGCAGTGTGGCTGTGGGCTCTTTGGGTCTGGTAGAGGTAGCACTGCCAAGCTTCATGGCCAGGAACCCAAGAGGAAATGGCCAAGCAGCATGGCGCTAGTCCAAGGCCAGAGAGTATGGCCGACTTTACCCATGTTCCTGATTTGTGTCTTATTTGGCCTCAAATCACAGTTGCCCTGGATATGTATATTTATTGAAGTACCCACTAGCAGCACCAAACTTTGGAAACTATTTCCAGTACCGAGGCATCTGCTTTCCTTCCTTCCATCCATCCATCCATCTATCCATCCATCCATCCATCCGTTCAACAAGCATTAGAACACTTACCATGTACCGGGCCATATGGCAGGTGCTTGTTCTTTGGTAAGCTCTCTTCCACCACAGAAGACAAAGCACAAGTCTTGCTGGAAATCTTATCTATGCTTAAGCAGTTCACTTATCTCATTCACTATAAAAGATAAAGAAAGGGAATGCTTTTTCTTATATTGATGGTGGGGTGATCATCAAGATCACCACTGTATACCTCCTATTTCCTACCACAGCACCCTAGACTCTACCATCTGACCCTTACCTGTTCGTTCCATATCCTCTCCTACCTCTTCCCACCCTCTATTAACACACCATACCAGATTTCAGAGCCTTCCCAGAACATAGCATGCCTTTGCAAGTCTCTTTGCCTTTGTAATTGCCAGTCACTTTACCTGAAAATGCCTACCAATATTTTAACAATCAACTCAAATGCTACTTCTATGAAGCCCTTTCTCAGGGCAATTCATTCCTCCACTCTTATTGTCAGTATTGGTTTTTAGGGGATTTGAGGTCTATAGTAAGTTCAGGAAATTTAAAACCTATGAAAAACCATCCATGTGATAGTGAAACGCTAAAGACGATGAACAATGGTTCAAAGCAGACATGAGAAATCACCTAGAAAATAGGAAAATTCCCTAGAGTTCTGTCCATTGTTGAGTGGGGCTGGGAGCCTATTTCACAATGCTTTCTGAGTTCTCCCCAGATTCCCCTGGAAAGCACTGAATTTTCAATTCTATTTCTAAAATGGACTTCCTGAGGAGCACCTATTATATGTCACCTATATGCCAGATGCTCTGAGGGTACAAAGCTAGTTGAAAATAATAATGATGATAAACAAGATAAAATCATTATGATCCCATTTACCACCCTGCGACCCAAATACCACAATTTAAATTCTTCCATTAATTGGTCTCCCCTTATACAGTCATTAGCCAAAAGCCAAGTAGCTGCCTCCCCTGAATTATTCAAGAATTCAAAACATCTCCTCTGTCCAAAGGGTTAATATCACCTGTTTCCAAAAGCCAGGCTGGAAGAAAACCGGTGAGTTCATCAGTGAAAAAGGGCCTGGGTTCCTGCTCCAGCCCGCTGCCTCCCTGCTGCTGTTCACGGCCTCCTGGCCCACCGCTTTGCTGGTTCTGACCCGACCTTGGCTGCAGGGTGGGCCAAGCTTCGCCTTCAAGCTTCAGCTGCTCAGCTCACTTAGTCCAGGCTCAGTGTGTTCAGTCCTTGTCTCCCGATGGCAGCGAGCCTGAGTCAGAAGCCGTGCTGGCCTGACTCTAAAGCCCTTCTCCTTGGGCTTCTTTCCTGCCTGCAGTTCTCAGTAAGAACCTTCTAAACCATTCAATAACCCGGAGCCTCAAAGAGAAAGTCAGGTCCCGTCTCCCTTTCCTGTACCCAGGACGCCCCCTCAGAGTGTGCGTACCCACTTCACTAGATTACAGTATGACCGACGCTCTCTGGAGTTGTACAGCTCTGCACTAACTCCCCTACCTGACCCCAGTTCCAGCTGCCTGTCCAAGGAAAATGTTTAAGAGCAGAAGTTTCAGGACTTAACAATAGCCTAATCACTCCCTTTTTACAAGGCAGTAGTTGTCTTATAGTTGCATAATTAAGAAGAGTCCCTCAAAGGATTCTTGTGAAACAAAGGAGCTCTGCTCCAAGGTGGATTTTCTGCAGCTTATTTCTTTCTATAGAATATACATTCTGCAACTCCAGGCACCCCATTACACGAATAATAATTTCTATTATTGACTTAGCAAGACATGGTACTCATACTTTAAAGGTGTTATCTAATCTCTCTTGCAGAAGAATTTTAAATCCAATGGGGAGATAAAATGCACAGAAATTTTAGTACAAGGTAAAATGTGAAAAATTGCATGTGCGACCAGTGCAGAGTAACCAGGGAACTCAGAGGAGAGAGAAATTCTCTCCAAGGGAAGACACCCATCCAGCCAACATTCACCACATAATTGCTGGGTGCCTTTTACATTCTGGCCTTGAGAATTTGACAGACCCAGGGAGAGAGCAAGAAAAGGGATCATCTCGACAGGGTGATGTCATTTGAAGACCTGATCAAGAGATCAGGGCACGCTGCTTGGAAGAGGGGGCACATAAACCACGAGCTTTGCAGATGGGGGGGGCTTCTGATAAGAAGGAGATAGGGACCCCTGATATACCAGGGTTGCCACCTGGATTTCATTACACCAGCCTATCCATTAAAGAGAGAGAGAAACAAGGGGCCGTTAACGTTCCTGTTCGCCTCCAAGGCCCTAATTTTGAAGCCTTGAATGGCAGCCAGTCCTTCCCGCTGTGCGACTGGCTTTTCTCTCCCAGAGGATCGCACTGCACTTTTCTCTACTTAGCTCCACTCAGTTTATGATCTCCTCCCCAATTTACCAGTTCTGATTCACATCCTCCATTTTCCTCCCCCAGAGAAGGAAAAGCCGGCTTTTTCGAAACCTTCTGGAAAAGGGCCAAACTTCCATAAACGCCACAATATTATTCTGTGAATTAAAATGTTCACATGGTATCAACCATGCAGTTTCTCCAACGTTTATTTTGGAAAATATTACATTTGGAAAATGGGAAGTATTCCAGAGCGTTCCCTTACCTTGAAATATCAGAAGACACAGGGTGTTTGGGGAGCGTTTCTTGCTCAAAAGTTAGCAAATAATCTGTGCAATTAGACACACAAAATTGCATTAAATAACATTAGTTAAGGGCTCTAGGGGCTTAAAAAATTCCTATTGAGTACTTGTGAAGAAATTTGGGGCCAAAGGTTGCAATTCTAACTCCCTGAAGAAAACTTTCAAAATGTTTCTGAGTTAACTCCCAGTTGGCTCTAATTGCATATTTCACTTCCAGTCACTTGGGATGAGACCTTGCTGAGCTGCACGTTTTCCAACGTCTTACATGCTTCCATGCTTGACGCACCATCCCTCCGCGTGTGAGAGCCAGAGCAGTCTAGAGCTCTAGAAAGAACTGTATCTAGACGTATGAGAGCCAGAGCAGTCTAGAGCTCTAGAAAGAACTGTATCTAGACGCTAGAGACCAGGAGCCCAAGGGCCCCACATTGCTCTCTTATTCTCTTCCTCCCATCTCCTTAACTTGGTTTTACATTTCTAACACCACATTAGGTGAGTGTCAAGGTGTCAGATGTCGTGAGGTTCTTCATGATGTATCTCTTTCTTTAACGTGGTTCAATTTCCAGTGCCTAGGAAACGTTTGCAGAGGCTGCAGTACACGATTTGCAGGCTTTGAGCAAAGGTCTGCACTGATGGACAAGTGGACAGGTCGCAGTCATTCTTCAGGGTTTGAAATTTGACAGGGCCTGAAGCACAAGATTGTCTATCATTCCATTTACGAAAAAAAGAATCCACCACACACATTCTTGTATGGGCATGGAGAGAGAACAAATAGAATGACATATACCAACAGACAACAATATTTACCTCTGGGAAAAGAAGTATAATTAGATGGGGCAAAAGGCAGACATGCGATTTACACATCACCTTTTTTTTTGCACTGAGAATGTATTCATGTAGCATGTGTTTATTAGAGTTGTCCAAGGACACAAACACAACAAGATATATATGTATATATGTACATATTACAAGATTTATTATAGGAATTGGCTCAGGTGGCCATGGGGACTGCCAAATCTGAATTCTGTAGGGCAGGCCACATGTTGGGAACTCTGAAGAAGGTTTTGATGAATTCCTCAGGAGAAGCTGGCCGGCTGGAGTGGGGATAGGAATTCTCTTTCTCACTGCTGAAATCTTCAGTTCTGCCTTAAAGGCCTTCAGCTGATTGGATGAAATTTCTCTCATTGTTGAAGGCAATCTCCTTTGTTAGTTATAGATGTAATCAGCCATAAATCCAATCAACTGACCAATGATTTAAATCTACAAAATATCCTCACAGTGACAACTGGATCAGTTCTTGCTTAACCAAATAACTGGATACCCCATAACCTAACCATCACAGTGTGAGTAATGAAACATAAAGAAAAATGATTAAAATAAATTTAAATGCAAATTGAAAAGAACAAAATAGAATTCTATGTACTAATACAGAAAGATATGCAAGAAGCTTTAAGTTAAAAATACGAATTTGTAAAGTGGTAAGCAGGACATGTTCAGTTTGGGGTAAAAATGTAAATATTAAATATGCTGACACCTAATTTGCTAGTATATGTGAAGAAAAATATCACAAGAATATACAATACATTTTAACTGTGTCTGTCTCTGGAAGAGGGAACTAAAGGGGATTTTAACTTTCTGCATTGTATAGTTCCTACAATATTTGAATTTTTAACGTTAGCAGGTATTGAGTTTTCTAATTAGAAAAAAGATTGAACAATAAAAGGGAAACATATTGGCACCATAATATTATGACATCATTTACTTGCTATTATTCTCAAAAGACTTCCTGGCTTGTTTTACATGTGACACACATTGGCTGCCCTGAGCAAGAGCAGCTAACTCACACTCTGACCCAAATAATGCTCACGGGAGGGCCTCGTGTGTAATAAAGACCCTGGCTTCCACGTCTCTGCCTTCCTTGAATAAGCAGTTCCCTCCGCTAGAAATTCCCTTCTTCTTCTCTTTATAAACTCCTATCCATTCTTTACACTCCAGCTAAACCATTAGTTTTTCCCAACTCCCTGGATAGAATTTTTTAGTAATTTCTACTGCTGCTCTCTTAGCATTTGCACATACTTCTATTTCCAAAGTTACTCCATGTATTTCAGCTCCTTTTTTTCCAACATCTGTCTCCTCCCCTGAGCTATCCACTTCTCAGGGCAAGGATAGTATCTTTTTTCCTATGTATCTGCCTCTGGGCTTAATATAGTGAACAGCACTTAGTAGGTGTTCAATTAAACCGCCTTCCTTAGCAGAAGTTTTAGATCCAGTGGCCCCCAAACCTGCCCAATAGCACAATCACCTGGGGAAGCATTAAAACACTTGCATATGCTGATGCCCTGCTCTAATATTCTCAATCCAAATGTCCCAGATGTTTCTCCCTTTTCAACTTCCCCTCCCAGCCATTTGATTTCCTTTCTGAACAATTCTCCTTGAAAGCCGTAAGCTGGGCCTGAGCAGAGTAGACATCTACATGGTGGTGGTGGGGGGACGTGGCAAAGCCTGAGCTGGCTGAGGAGGATACCTGGGTGGGATGGGGTGGGACGCGGTTGTCAGCGCCGGAGCAGGGCGAGGAGAGCATTCACGCAGCGAGCGAGGCAGCGACACCCTTGCACGAGTGCCAGAGCCTCGACGGGTCAGGCAGGCTTATCCACGGGGGTAAAGCATGGCTCAGCGCCTTTTGGAGTCCAAGCAAAATGAGGGGGGCCTCGGTGCACAGACACACACTCACCTTACTTGGATGCGGTGTTGGAGTCCAAGAGGGGTGAGGAGGATATCTACACGGGCGTGGGGAAGATGAGCTACGTGGGGGGTTGATCAGACAAACAGATGCATTCAGAAAACAGGAGGTTTCTCAGAGTGGGAGCGGTACAAACATGGAAAGGGGGAAAGAATGAAACTTAAGGTGTCAGACTGGAATTAGAGAGGCTCAAGGTTGAGAATGATATCAAAATAAATAGAGATTTAAATGTGCATGCATATAAATGTGTGTATGAATGCACTTATGTATGAGTATATATACATACGCTAAGACATACACATCTCTAGACAGATACGTAAGGGTGTGTGTATAGAGATTGGTTATATTCTCCAGCTCTGTCTACTTGGAGGGCTTGGGAGCAAGGATACCCCAGTAGCAATGAGCACACCTAGTATCTAGGTATTGATTACTAAATACTGTTTTCCACTAAAATGAGCCAGTCCTTGTTGGGGAATTTACTGATTGCAGTACTGGGGCAGTGAGAGTGCTAAATGAGCTTGGGACATCTGAGCCAAAACCAAATAAGTGCTCAAAGAAAGGGCTAAGGAACTAAAGAGCCAGCCTGAAGGACCTCCTAGTTGGCATACCTGGGACAGTCTGAGCATCAAAATAAGTAATGATAATAGTGAATTATAATCCATGTGTGAAATAGGAGTTCATGGGTCTATAATCATATGAATATTATCAAAAGCTTGATGAGGAGCAGGATATTTACATAGTCTTAAAGTCCCCCCCCACCCCCCCGTAAAATATATTAATTACCGAGAGAAAAAGAGTGGACAGAATCCACCTTCACCAAATAATCAAACACACTACCCATCACCAGAAACAGGACAAATCACGATTGTGATTACTCTAAGCCCAACCTTGAACCCTGGGATCGGACCCTCCGTAAGCCCCGGTATTTGGGTTTATAATAAGCACCTCTTAGGATCAGAGAAGTTTAGGAAACACTAAATTTCATCCCGAAAGTCACTGAACCCTTTGTCTAAAGCATGCAATGAGCCCAGCTCAGTACCGAAATAACGAACGCTATTCGTGCATGGAGGAAGATCAGGAGGCCAGAGCAGAGTCCGAGGACAGACAGGGCACTTTCTTTGGACCCCTCCTCCAGTGGCCTCGGTTTGGGGCTCCTGCTGGAAGACTGGGAAGTCCTCTTCGGGGCTCAGGTTGGGACCAGAGGGGCTTAGTCAGAAGCAGCTTGGGGCCACAGCGAGACACCGCCTCAACTTTTGCAGGTATCATGCACGCTGCCCGGCTGACTGTGCGCCCTCGTGACCGCCTGGCTTCCTAGTCCCTCTATGTCTCAGAAAGCCTAGATTATTCTGGAACTTAAGTAACCTTGAATTTTCACTCCTGTCCTTGGCATCTCTGTGGACTATAAACTGAGGTGTAGAACTGACCGTTTTTAGGTGTGATCAGCAAAATTTCAGTGGTTTCTACAAACAACATTAAGAGTCTAAATAACAATCATTTAAAAATTCATTTGCACTTCTGTGTTTTAATAAGAAAAGCACTAAGGAGGCGGAGGGGGCTCAAGTGATTAGGTGCCTCCCTCCCACATCGGAGGGCCCGGCTTCCGCTCCCAGCGCTTCCCAGAAAAGCAAGGAAGATGAACAGACACAGCAAGTGCAAAACAAAGGGGGGGGGGGGGGGAGAAGTAAATAAATAAAATAAATTAAAAAAAAAAAAAGTGGGAAACACATCTTGATAGGACGAACTGATAGCGCCAGTATCTTCCTGGCAAGGTGGGAAGTTGCTAGGTTTTGCTATTTTTTAAGGAATTCAACACTTCAATGATAACTAGGAAAGAAACTACAGTAATTCTATTTCTGTCATGGGTGGAGGGTTCAGGAGAGCTGGGGCATCTAAGAAGCTCACACTTGCTGTTCAACTGGTGGTAACAGGTGAGGTGGGGGGGCGCTGGAAAGGGGAGCAGAGGGGCAGCCGCTCTTTCATTTTAACTCCGACACTGTCTTACCCTTTAGCCATGTGCTTATTTCACTGTACAAAATAAATTAAATTTAATCGGAAATAAAAAAAAAAGAAAGCATTACACCAAGCCTGTCTTCTGTGACAGGCACTGTGACAAGATTTGGATGTCTTTACCTGTGTGGTGGACAGAATTGTGTCTTGGTCCACATCTGGTGGGAGTGGACCAATAAATAAGATCCCTTAACGACGTTACTTCAGGTAAGACGTGGCCCAACTAAATCAATCTGGGTTTTAATTGGATTCCTGACATCGTTTATAAGCAGAGGGAAAGTAGGACAGACGGGGAAGTCAAGAAACCCCAGGCTGTGCCCGCCAGCCAGAGGGCACCAACCCCAGAAGGCGGCAAGCCTTCTAGCCTCTGAAACTGTGAACCAATAAATCCCTGTCTGGCATTTGTTTCAAATACCCGTTGTATGATCTTTGTTTCAGATGCTGGAAAAGCAAAACCATCCAGGATGCCAAGGTAACTATTAAAATGCAAGCTCCACGCTGCTTATGGACGCTCAGGGAATGATGGATAGTTGACATTTGTAAGCGTGTGCTCAGAGATGTCTAAAACTGCCCTACATTCGAAGGGGTGTGCTTTGGGGGTGCCACACCTCCGAGAAGTTTTACTAAGTATGGTATTTGTCTTAGTCCCTTAGGGCTGCTGTAACAAAGAACCACTAATTTGGTGGATTAAAAACAGTGCCTTAAGGTTCTGGAAGCTGGAATTCAGAAATCAAGGCTAGCAGGGTCAGGTCCCTCTGACACCAGCAGGGAGACTCCTTTCCCGCCCCTGCCTAACTTCCAGCCTTTGCAGGTAATCTTGGTGTGCTTGGCTTGCAGCTGCGCCTTGCCAGCCTCTGCTTCCATGGTCCCACGGCATTCTCCCCTTGTGGTCATGTCTTTTCTCGCCTTCTTACAGGGACACTTACACTGGATTTAGGGCCATTTGACTCCAGGATGACCCCCTCTAATTTTTAAATCAATTTTATTCACATGTATTCCTCAACTGTGCAATCCACCTAAAGTGTGCAATCAGTGGCTTTTGGTGCAATCAGAGTTGTGCAGTCATCACTGCAATCAATATGAGAGCATTTTCATTACTCCAGAAAGAAAAAGCCCTCCCTTTAGTATCTATCCTTCCCCTGCCTTATGAATTTGCTCATCTATTTGTCTCTATAGATTTATTTGTATACATTTTATATAGATGGAGTCAAACAATACGTAGTACTTTATGCCTTGTTTCTTTCACTTAGCCTACTCCCTTTTTTTCTACCATTGGTGAAAGAATATTAATATATCACTGTTCCCCACAGTCCATAGTTTGCTTTAGTTGTATTTTTGCCCAAATATCACCCTATTATTAACATCTGGTAACATTGACATACATTTGTTTTGTTTCTGAAAAGAATATTCTTATATATGCGTTATTAACTACATTCATCTCCCACAAGAGACTTTGCTGTGCTGTACAGACCCACGTTTCATCTTTGAGCTTTCCTTCCCATGACATACACCACCTTAACATTTCCCTTTCAACCACCATCACATGCATATTTTAGCACCGCTAATTACAAACACTGTAATGGGCGTTCATCACCTCTCCATTTCCAACCATTTACAAACAATTTTTTTTTCACAAATTCTGCACAACTTAAGCCTCAGCTTTCCATTCTCTAGCCTCCATTCAACTTCTGGTAACCTATATTCTAGCTATTAACTGCAGGAGTTTGCCAATTATATTTAATTCATATTAGTGAAGACATACAATATTTGTTCGTGTGTGTCTGGCTTGCTTCACTGAGCGTACTGTCCTCCAGGTTCATCCACGTTGTCGTATACCTCTCGACGTCATGGCCTCATCTTAGCTAATTCCGTCGGCAGTGACCCTATTTCCAAAGAAGCTCACATTCTGACATTCTCACATTCTGAGCCGGAGGTTAGGATGTCTCCATCTCTCTTTAGGGGACACAGTTCAGCCCAACACAGTTATTTTAACAGGAAGCTCCACTTGGAAGAGACAGCGCCCCTTCCTTTCCGAGAGCATTCAGTGAGAAGCTGCTGCCTGTCCCCCTGGCTGACTGCCCTCTGCTAAGGTGGGGAGTGCGAGTAAGACGGGGGAAGAGACACGGGACTCGAGATGGAGTTGAGGCGGCGGACTTGGCCCAGTGGTTAGGGCGTCCGCCTACCACATGGGAGGTCCTCGGTTCAAACCCCAGGCCTCCTGGACCCGTGTGGAGCTGGCCCATGCGCAGTGCTGATGCGCGCAAGGAGGGCCCTGCCACGCAGGGGTGTCCCCCACATAGGGGAGCCCCATGCACAAGGAGTGCCCTTCCATGCAGGGGTGTCCCCCGCAGAGGGGAGCCCCACGTGCAAGGAGTGCGCCCCGTAAGGAGAGCCGCCCAGCGCAAAAGAAAGTGCAGCCTGTCCAGGAATGGCGCCACACACACACAGAGTTGGCACAGCAAGATGACACAACAAAAAGAAACACAGATTCCCGGCCGCTGACAACAACAGAAGCAGACAAAGAAGACACAGCAAATAGATACAGAGAACAGACAACCGGGGTGGGGGGGGGAAGGGAGTGAAATAAATAAATAAACCTTTTTTAAAAATTGTAAAAAAAAAAAAGATGGAGCGTCTGGGGACAGAGGCTGTCGGGCAGAGAGGAGAAGGAAACAGGTCTGATTCAAAGGGGCAGGAGGCTGCTACGAACGTACCACACTAACGAAAGAAGTTGTCCATGTGGGAGGAGAGGGGGGTGTGGGGCGTGGGGCATATGGGAACCTCTTACATTTTTAATTGTAACAGTATGTGTGATCCATGTATCTTTAAAAAAAAAAAGAAAAAGAGGTGGTGGGGGAAGGTCTGGGATTTTGCAGGGCAGTTGAGGGGCCGGTCAGGAGTCCAGTCGCCTGGCTTTACATCCCGGCTCCCTCACCTGCCAGCTGATCAGACGTGCTCCACTTTCCTCACCTCTGAAACAGGGACAGTAACTATGCCATCTTCACTGGGTTGCTGCGAGGGTTAACTGAGCACACACATGAAACAGCCTGGAACGAGGTACCTGCTCAGGCAGTGTTGGCTCCTACTATTTTGGTAGACAGTATCTGGGACGACGCTCTTTGCCTTGGGCATAGGCAGGCATGTGAGACAAAAGCAAGCTGGCAGGACGTGCATGCCACAGACCCCAAGGGACACAGGCCCCACGCTGCTCTTTGCATTTTCTTTGCTTCTAGGAGAGCAGGAGCATCATTCACTTTGTTTCTTACTCTATCTGCAGTTGCTACGATGGTGTCTGCCCCATTGAAGATACTCAATAGATAATGCTGAATTAAGGACAACGGCACACATGCCTGGAATTTGCTGTAATCCTTTATCAGGAAAACTCTTACTATTCCTTCAAGACTTAATTCAAATTCTTTGAACATCCTTTCAACCATCCCTCCAGAATCCAAGGGAAGTTAGCCTCTTCTGCCTCTGCCATTATGCAACCATGTCTCTTACATTATTTATTTTGTTAGATGTCCATGCCTGTCTTCTCCAGTAGACAGGAGCATGACTGCGAAGGATATTCGTGGAAGAGTGCCTCGAAAGGGGCTAAACTTGTAATTTTTGTTTCTACTTTGGGAGGTCTCTGGAGGATGAATCACTGAGGCACAAAAGCTGTATTCTCTCCAGGAGAGAGAGACAGGAATCCTGGGATTTGGAGTTCTGGGGTATATGGCAAGCTTTCCAAGTCCTATGGCCCAGGAACGACCTCTAGGTTTTAAAGGTCAGCAAGAAACAACTGCCAAAAAAGTGGGGGCCCTGGAGACCCTCCAGGCAGGCACTTTATCTGAGGGCACCAAAGGGTTTGTTTCCTGGGAGAGGAATGAAAACAACACTTTTGCATTTTTATGGATGAAAAGGGCTGACTTCTGGTGGGAGTTGCAGTGGTTTTGCAGTCTGGAAAAGACAGACACCTGAACCAGTCCAAGCCAGTTCACAGGACTCAGGGGGCTGCAGAAGAACGGGCAGATGTGACGAAGAGGCCTGGACACCCAGCTCTGCGGTCAGGAGATGCAGCAAGGAGCACTCTCGGTGAATAGCGGCACAGAGAGAAGAGACTCCGTGGAGGCATCTCCTTTGAGTACCGTGCGGGCCTGTGCACTTTCCCACCTAGGCCAGCAGCAGCAGCCGGCGGTGCAGCCGCGGCAGGGCCGGCGGGCGGGAGGGCCCAGCACTCAACAGCACCACCATGAGGCGCCAGAAACAGCGACGATGCCTGCAGCCAGGGCTCGTCTTAGCTGCAAGTGGAAGTCAAGTGAACCTCTTACGGTCTAACCGGACAACAGGGGTCCCCCGGGATTCCCAGACATCAGATTCCCCGCTAATTTGGCATGAGGGGACTCACATCATTTTTCATTGAATAAGATCAACTGAATATGGGACCATAATTCTACGCTGAGGGCTGGGGAGGGGTTTGCGTGGACTACACTGCGGTGGATCTGCTCTGGCTTCTGATGTGCTGCTTGGAACCTGACGTGACTCAGTGCATGAGTGCAAATTAATGAACGCACAGAGTGTGACCATGAAGTGACCGACATGAGTCCCACAGAGCTGGCTGTTGGCGCCCCGTGTTGGGCATGTTCATATACATTCCCTAAACCTATGATAAACAGGTTACAAGAGAGCACGTGGTGTAGTGCTTTCAGACATACACACCCAGCCCATCCGGACGAGGATGAAAAATGAGGTCAGGTTTAACTTGTAATGTCCAAATTACCATGCTCAAGCCAGCTTCCTGGTGAAAGGAAGCTTCGTCTTTTATGAGGCTTCTCTCCCTGAGAGGGACCCTGCACCTGCCAACTGCTCCCACGCTCACAGATCCCTGTGGCCCTAGCCAGACTGCCTGTCTCAGCTCCTTCGCTGTCACCTCTCACCGCGCGGCCGGCTGCGTCCTGCAAATCCAGAACCGATGCCACCACCGCTGCGCTGGGTTCAGGGCAGGGGACAGCTTTTCTTTCCTCTAATGGAGTTGGACACAGACTTGCTGTTAATTTCCCACAGCACGGCCATAGCATTCAGCCAACTTTTACAGAAAGCGGAGGGAGGAAAGAGAGGAATTATGAAACGGAGGAACTTAAAAATGGCCGTGAGTTCTGAGTAGTCTCCAAGTCCACAAGGCAAACCACAGGCTGTCTTGAGGCCCTGGAGGGTGCCCCCCTGCCTGGTTCCCAGGCTTGGGCCATCTGGCAGGGCCTGCGGGTCTCCTCCCTTCGGAGCTGACCTCCACAAGTTCATCCCACTGAAAGCCCCAGTTGCAACCTCCAGGAGCCCCAGGAGAACCAGTTTCTCCCTCGAGTCCCTCTGGTCCTACCTCCCCATCCTCATTTCCCGTCCCCGCCCTCTGGGGACCCTCCAGCTCTCCCCTCCTCCTGGAGTAAAGGTTGCTCCTCCGCCTCCTGAGATTGTAGCACAAGGGCAAAATATCCAGCACATGTACGTTCTCGGAAGTCTGAGTTTGAGTATTATCATGTGTGGATAATAACAGGCCAGTCTTTTTGCCCTAAGCCTAACCCGGACCAGTTTCTTTTTATGGCATTTCATCCAGCATGAAGTCAAAATTAGACTTCATTTGGCAACTTCCCTGCAATCCTTAGGTTCTCCAGCCCCGATCTCTTGTGTGAAGCTGTTTAAACAGGAAGCGCAGACATCTCCACAGAGGCAAACAATATCGTCCATGCAAGGGTTGTCTCCAGTCCCGTTTTAAAGAGAAAATTCTTCAAAGGCATCGTAACCTGCAGGGATGTGGTTCTGCCTATAACAAAGACAACTTTTTACATTAATATCCAGTAAAGTTTAGCTCTCTGGAGCGACAGCTGTCAAATTTCCATTCCAGAGGCGTGCTGGCCCAATATCTGCATATCTAAACAAGTCCGTTGGAAGATTTTCCCCAAACCAAGCAAGACTCTGTCTCAAGACATGAATTAAAATTTCCACCTCTTGCAAAAGCTGCTGGAAGATCTGAAATTGTACGGTTCAAGCCACCCTCTTCACTCCAGCAGTCAAAAATCTTGGTCCTGTTTTCTGCCAGGGCTCTGGCTATGAGCACGACGTGCCTGGCTGTCCCCAGAGGACTCGGCTTGTCCTAAGAGTATCATCAGAAGAGGAATGCAGGCCTAAGATGAAGGCAGCAGGAAAACTGCTTCCTCCTTTCAGGGAACACAGCCTTTTCCCTGCCACATAAATATGGAACTAATTTTGATTCCTTTTTCTTGAAACTTAGAAAGCTGGCTTGTCAACAATAACTCAAAAGGAATCTTATAAAGATTAACAAATTAGAGGTGGCCAAATGGTGAAATTGAGATTTATTTGGGATTCAGTTTCTGTAGTCAGAGGTCATGCAGAATTAAATGAATTTGGAGATACGGATTTTAGTGAGTTTAGGTTGTAGAGCCTGTCAATTCAGATACATTGACACAAAAGGTGGCTTTTTTCAATACATTTCTGAACAGAGGCTAAGATTTCATAATTAACAATCACTGGCAAATGCTCACATGCCCATTTCCATTTATACTGGCCAGTAGGCTAAACAGTAAGAATAGATTTTTGCCAATTATGAACTTAAAAAGCCCCAATGGGGAATCCTGTTTTCAAATTTAAAAACACAAGCAGATATGGAGTATACAGAAAGCAGTCAGAGAGAAGGTTAGTTCATTACACTTCTCTTGCCTTCGGTTCCATTCATTCCTTCAAGATTCGTTGTCTCCTTGTGCCAGGCACTGTGCTAGGTCTTGAAGTGGATATCACAACGAATAAGCAAAACTGCCCTTGAAACCCTACCCCCTCTTGGGGGGTAGAAGGGAGCAGAGTGGTGGTAACACTGTGAAGCATTGTTGCAGGAGCACAGAAAAGAGCAACTAACGACGCAGGCTAGTAAAGTGAAAGAGGGAAGGTGGTTGCCCCGACGGACAACATGGCCGACAGACATCATGGCCGTGAGACCCCTCCCGGAAAACTCCTGAGAAGAAGACTGCTGGAAAGACACTGCGATGTCCTGGACATGACAGTCTCATCTGGAACAAGAGGGAAAGCCCTGGATATCCTCAGAAGGCCTCACCATTGGCCTCTGAGAAATGACAGGTGGGGCAACCAATCAGAACAGCAAACAGACTTTTAAAAGCCCTGACCAAGGGTCCCACGTGCACCACTCACACTGCAGTACGCAGTATTTTTAAAGATTTATTTATTTATTTATTTTGCCCACACCCCCGCATCCCTCACTGCCTGCTCTGGGTCCATTCACTGTGTCTTCTTCTGTGTCTGCCTGTCTTCTCTTTAGGCAGCACTGGAACTGATCCTGGGACCTATCTGTGGTAAGTAGGCACAGGCTATGAATATCTTTTTTTTCTTTTGCCTGGTTACGCAGTTCATCAATATGATCAACAAGTCTCGTTTCAGCTTGTTCGGCTTTCCATCTCTTTTCTCTCTCTTGATCTAGTCGTTCAACGAGGGACCCGTAAGTGATATCTTCTGAGTCAGTTACTTAGGTCTACTTTAGGTCTACTTCAATTACTTCAGTATTTGTTCTTCTGATTCTTCTCCTGTATTAGAGTTATCAAGAGATGATCTTACATATAAATCTCTAAGGTAAGGTTGTTTTATTTTATGATTACAACTTATAAAATAACTGTTTTTACTGTAGTGCTTAAAATTTTGAGTAGTTCTGGAGTAACATGGGATTTTTTTTTTTTTAAAGATTTATTTTTATTTATTTAATTCCCTTCCCCTCCCCCGGTTGTCTGTTTTCTGTGTCTTTTTGCTGCGTCTTGTTTCTTTGTCCGCTTCTGTTGTCGTCAGCGGCACAGGAAGTGTGGGCGGCGCCATTCCTTGGCAGGCTGCTCCCTCCTTCGCGCTGGGCGGCTCTCCTTATGGGTGCACTCCTTGTGCGTGGGGCTCCCCTATGAGGGGGACAGCCCTGTGTGGCACGGCACTCCTTGCGCGCATCAGCACTGCACAGGGGCCAGCTCCACACGGGTCAAGGAGGCCCGGGGCTTGAACCGCGGGCCTCCCATGTGGTAGACGGACGCCCTAACCACTGGGCCAAAGTCCGTTTCCCATGGAGTAACATGGGATTTTTGATCTTCGAGGAATTTTTCTCTTGCTTTCTTTTCTGTTTCCAAAGGCATTTTCAGAAGTCACATCTGTCTCCTTTTGACCTAATAGCTTCTTCAGAAACATTATCTAATAAACAATTTGAAGTTTCACTGAGAAGCTGTAAAATTTGATCATCTAATTTCTCAAGTCACATTTCATCCTGAAAATCATTTTTATTATTAATTTTCTCTGGCTCAGAAGATGGACACACAGATACAATGGATGTCACAGCAGTGTTTGTAGGTGCTTTCAAATCAATCAAAGTGTGCTAACTGATCGATACTCAGTTTTACTTCTGGTATACTATAAATGATCTCATCTTCACTTGTATTTTGGGGAGCATCAAAGGAAACTGAATTATCCAAAAGACTTTCAAAGCACTGTAGGTGTGATGAATCTATTTCTGATAAATTGAATGGTTCACCAAATATGTTCTTACAATCCATGAGGCAAAGTCTGGAGAATAATCACTCTGTATCCTGGTACATGTCAATCAGGATTATAGTCTCCATTTTTCTCCAAAATAAGATTAGTCAAGAAGTGCAATCCTACTGTACACTGAAGTAAGTGTTGGATACTATCTATACAATTACTGTGTAGGTCAATAAGTCTAAGTTTATGCATCTGTCCACGGAGAAGCATAAACCCACTAAGGTCACTTATGTGGTTATAAGATAAATTCAGTATAGTCAGATTAGTTAGTGCCTCAAGTCCTTTTACTTGTGATCCAATTGCAGGACGAATTTAAAGTGCATAGTTTTGTCAGTGTATTTAGCCCTTCAATTTGACTTATTTGGTTTGATGACAGATCTAAATGTTGTAAATTCCAAACATGACAAATGGCCTTTTTTGGAGTTATTATTGCAGTGAAGACTGAAGGTAGGAATGGTTGAATCTGACGATAACTCTGATGTGCTTCGCAGGCCTTTGTCCTTGAAGCACAGGTCCCTGTCCTTGCTGTCGCCATTGCTGTCCTCGTTTTCAACTTCTGCCGCTACTGCAGCCTCCACGGCGACAGGGAGTGGGGTCTCCTTACTCCCTTGCCTACCCTATGGCATGTCCTTAAATTCTTTTACGGGCCATGGGCCAAGAACGTAGACGCCCAGAACCCAGAGCCATCCAGTAACATCATTTGGTGACCCAGCCAGGAGACAGAGGCACGCGGCACTCCCCGGCCCCCACTGGAGACCGGGGAGTTTTCATTAAAGCCTGTCTCTGTCCTCTTTTGTTTTATTAGTGAGGCCCTGAGCCTCTCACCTTGGGCTTTTCCAGGAATTTTGCTCCTAACTCTGTCCCTACTTGGTTACCTCCGAGGACCCCTGCGGCTGTTTGCCTGTAAGCTGCAGATGCATCTCTGCTTCTTAATGGCCTCTGAATGTTGGGTGTAACTGTGGAACTCGGACCCGGGAGTGGTCATGAGATGAGCTTGCTCATCGCTATCTCCTGAGACTTCTGCAGGGTAGGCAAAAGAAAAATCCCCAACCAGTCCCTTTCCTAGTGGTAAATCCTGGTATAGGAACTGAGGTCTGGGAACTGGACCCAGAAGTCTCCCAAGACTTCTAAGGCTCTGGAGACACCCAGAGACATAAGGCTCCCAGTCCCCGGAACATGGGGGCAGCAAGCAGGGCTCCAGATCTCCAGGACACTGGCTTGGCGAGCAATTCATGCAACCAGCTCTAGCAGTGGGAATCACGTGGACTGACAAACGCGTTGATCCTCCCCTAGGACAATGGGTAGCAACCTGTCTACTGAGAGTCTAAAAGGAAAGAGGCTGATCTTTTCCTGCCAAACCACATGGCCGCAGTATGGGCGAGAGTGGACTCTGCCTGGGACCCTGAATTCCACTTAAACCTGTGTAAGAGAGAAGGAGAGGCTAGATAGAGACCACGGCGGCATATGTCCTTAAAAGAGATGAGGAAACACACTCCCAAGCTGGTCATTTTTAAATAAGCACAGGGAAGTTACCCAGAGGTAGGATGAAAAACGCAGTTTATTTCAAAGAAAGCTGGTAGAGGTAAGGAAAATACCCTCCTGCAGATCCTACCTCTGGAGAAGGGCAGGTCTTCCTAGGAATTCCCGTCTGCCTTGATATCTATAGAAAGCTGTAGACACTTTCCCTGGGCCCCCAAACTTCCATTTACTTCCTTTTAGAAACAGCCTTCTCAGTTTTCAACAGTCAAGACCACGCCACTAAGATGGAGAAGGTGAGAGGGTGACCTTCGATGTGGCAGGTGAGATTGTTAATTTCTTAATTAACATAGGAGCCACTTACTGAGTCCTAGCCTGCTCTCCATATCTCTCCTAACCTCAGCTGTGCCTCGCAAGGGAAGAGAACGGGGTATCAAGATCTAGGCCGATTTACCAAACCTCTCCCCTGCAGAGTAATGAACCTCCTCATACTCCACCCAGTAAGATTAATAGTTTCTATTCCTGGCTCCCTACCTATTCCCTTGCAACACTCCGATACTTCCAGTAAAAAAAAAAAAAAAAAAAAAAAAAAGGCTCTCAGGGTGTCATCCCTTGCAGGAGGTGACGAATGGGAGGCAGTACCCAGAGCAGCCCCAGATCATGTCTCATCAGCGGCAGGGCTTCCCTGGACGCCTTAGCTCTGTACTTAGCAGCTGCCCAGGGGTTTTCCTGGAGGAGCAGAGCTGGAGGGTCCTGCACAGGGTTTCTGCCGTGGACGGACCCTGGGAGGTTTGTGTGTAGGTGATTCTAAGGACAGGTCTTTCCCTAAGCTGAGCCAAGCTAAGCGTGTACAACTCCCTCTTCTGTTCTAGGCTGTGCTTGCTGTAACTTTGTCAGTCTGCTCATGCCGAGGAGCTCTTAAATCAGATTTGAGGTTGGCCTGTTACAAATTGGATAATGGTGAAAGGTAATCTAAAATGGGGTCTTTAAATGTCAATACTATCTTGCCACTGGATTTGATGTATAAAAGAAATCATATAAAATTAGTTCGACTGCTGGAAGAGCAGAAAAACTTTGCAAAATTGTTACTAATAAGATAGTTTTAGTTGCTTAAACAAAAGTGCCTAAAGTGAAAACTTACTAGAAACTGTAACTAAGAGTCTAAGATCATTATGTAGACATCTTTATATTATAAAATAGTGAAGGATAGTATCTGAAATTGCTGTAACTGGGTGGATTTAGCCAGAACCTACTACTGTGGTGTAATCTTAGAGTAATTTACCTTTGTTTATGGTTACTCAGGTCCAACCACACCCTTGCTTATGCTTGCTATAGTAATAGTAATTATAAACTAAACTTACCTTTGATTATGGTTATTTTGTGACTAGCTTACTAGCTTCACCTTACCCTTAGACTTCAGCTACTGTGATGACAATTCTAAACTGAGTTTGCCTTGACTTACGGTTATTTCATGACAACGTCTGCCCCCCATGGTTCAGGGGAAGGCAAATTTAAGACACCCCTCTCTCCTGTCCTTCACTGGTATTAATGACCCTCTTTCTGTCATGACTCAGGTATGGGTGCTACTGGGTGCAATTCCCGACCCTCAGGGTTGGACGTCCACTCCTCCAGCCCAGTGCCTGCTGGAGTCCTCTCATCTCCGTGGACTGGGGATGGGGCCTCCCACCGCGAGGGTTGATGTTCCTAAAAGCAGCAAGTCGTGAGAAAAAACCAGGTTTCCCTGAGACTTCAATGTCCTCAGTGACTATATCCTGGAATTAGTGTTTCTCATCCAACGTCTGTCAAAGTCAAAATGGGAAATGAGCAAAGCTCTGAAACAAAGGAAAAGTTGTAAATTGTATTTTAAAGCACTGGGTACAATTTGGGTATAAGCCAATAATTAAGAGGAATGAAATGCTTGTGCAAAATTGCATGGTCACAGTGTTGATTAATTAGAAATATTCTTCAAAGAGATCTTTTAAATGTTACTTTACAGTTAAACTAATTTTGTTTTGTAAGAGAATGAAAACTAAAATTAACTTTAGTGGGTTGTTTTTTAAAATGTTTTCTGTGTATGTCTTTATACATCAGGATGGTAACAGTGAGTTAACAACTGAAAATTCTTTTTTTTTTTTTTTTTTTAAAGATTTATTTATTTATTTAATTTCCCCCCCTCCCCGGTTGTCTGTTCTTGGTGTCTATTTGCTGCGTCTTGTTGTCTTGTTTCTTTGCCCGCTTCTGTTGTCGTCAGCGGCACGGGAAGTGTGGGCGGCGCCATTCCTGGGCAGGCTGCTCTTTCTTTTCACGCTGGGCGGCTTTCCTCACCGGCGCACTCCTTGCGCGTGGGGCTCCCCCACGCGGGGGACACCCTTGCGTGGCACTGCACTCCTTGCGCGCATCAGCGCTGCGCATGGCCAGCTCCACACGGGTCAAGGAGGCCCGGGGTTTGAACCGCGGACCTCCCATATGGTAGACGGACGCCCTAACCACTGGGCCAAAGTCCGTTTCCCTGAAAATTCTTAAAAGAAATTTATTCAAATTATTTTTAAAAAGTAAATATGTAGTTATATATGTGAATGAATGTACGTGGAGCCCAAACTAGGCTAAGCAGGATGGAAGGGCCATATAGAAAGCTGCATATAGGAACTATTGGCAAAGGGAAAAGGTTTTCCCTAAGTTTTTTTGACCAACTCAGTCCCCAGGGCCTTCTCTTTACAAGAGCTATGAGGGAAGGGCTAGGTGTGGCAGATTAAAACTCTTTCTGCTAGACTGGGGAATTAAGCATCAGTTTTGTCTATAATTCCCCAATAAAATACCTTTTTTTTCTATTTTTCATCCCTCCGCCCGCCCCCCCCCCCCGCCTTTGCAGCTTTTTGCTTGCTGTCTGCTTTCTGTGTCCATTCGCTGTGCGTTCTTTTGTGTCTTTATTTATTTTTATTTATTCCCCCCTCCCTTTGTGGCTTGCTTGCTGTCTGCTCTCTGTGTCCACTTGCTGTTCGTTCTTCTGCGTTTTTGCTTGCTCCCTTTTTCTGTCGTGTCACCTTGCTAAGTCGGGCTCTCTGCGGCACTTGTGGGCCAGCGGCACTCAGCAGCACCCGGGCTGGTGGCTCTCCACAGCGTGCGGGCGAGCCTGCCTTGGCAAGGAGGCCCCGGGACGTGAACCCAGGGCTCCCATATGGTAGACGGGAGCCCAGCTGATAGAGCCACAGCCGCTTCCCTAAAATACCTTTTAACAGCCTTAAAATAAGGGTGGTTACTAATCCTCTTACCAAATTTCACTAAGTAAAGGAAAAGTCCTTGAAAACTATGGAAAGATATTTTTCAAATTATGATTAAAACAATTATAATATATTGCAGAACCTGGCAGTCAGTATGCTTTTAAGATTATTCACAGTTTTAGAATTTTATTAAAGAAAAGAGGTTTTAGCCTCCTGTAAAGGAAGAGAAAGTATATTTCTTGCATAAACTATAATGGTTTCAATTTTATGTAGCTTGGGTGTTATCTCCCTCCGTTTATAGGATACCAGTTAAATAAATAAGCATTATATGTATTAAGTCTTTAAGATAATGAAAATTTTAGGTTTGTGTGTAATAAAATTAAGATAAAGGTAAATTTCATTGGTTTCTAACTGTAATTTAATAAAGTTATTTAAGGGTAAAGTAACTTCTGGTTAATTATAAGGAGTTTATAAAAGCATCTTCTAAACTGAAGCATTTAAATGCCCAATTCCAGGAAGCCATTATTAATTAGAAACCTAAATTGATATTGATAACAAAAAGTAACTTTATAATTGGAAAATCTGTCAGAGGCCACCTCAATCTACATACTAAATTGGTCATAAGGAAAGACAATCTTGATTTCAATGGGAATCTTAGATTTTCATTAAATAATGAAGAATGTAGTTTTTCCTGTACTGTTAGAGTAAAATACCTGTTAGTTAACATTATCATGGTAAAGGTTGAAAAGTAAAAACCAAAGTACTGAAATAGTTAAGTTCATTTAATATGTGATACATTGCATTAGAAGTATTTAGAAAGTATATGAAAATCAAAAGAGATAGACTTCAGTACTGTCAAACTCTCTTGTGCATTCGAGCCAAGCCCAGATACCCTACATCATGCCTCTCCATTTGAGTTATTGGCCAGGTTGGTCACTGACCCCTAAAAAAATAAAAATCATCTTTGGTTATGCTCCTGAAGTGGATAGAGTACAGTGCAGTTTCAGACTCCTGTAGCAGCTGGCAATGGCTCAGTATGGCCAGATGTACAATGGATATCACCTCCAGACTGGCTCTGTTTCATAGTGCTGAAGGGCGCTATGCACCAGACGGGTGAAACACTGGAGCCTACCTTTCTAGTTTCTCTAGGATCAACAGTTCTGCAGCATGCTGGCTGCAAGAAGGACACACCAACCAGAGAAACAATTTACCAGAGTGATAATTAACACCTTATCGGAAGCGGATTTGGCTCAGTGGATAGAGTGTTTGCCTACCACCTGGGAGGTCCAGGGTTCAAACCCAGGGCCTCCTGACCGGTGTGATGAGCTGACCCACACGCAGTGCTGTTGCACGCAAGGAGTGCCATGCCCACATATGGGAGCCCACACGCAAGGCGTGCTCCCCGTAAGGAGAGCCACCCAGTATGGAAAAAGTTCAGCCTGCCCAGGAGTGTTGCCAAAGAAGGGGAGAGAAAGAAAGAAAGAAAGAAATCTTAAAAAAAACCCAAACACCTTATTAGTCATGCAGGGATTTCATCCAGCTCCAACCATAGTGCCAGGCTTGTCTTCCCCGACTGTGACAGAATAGTGAGAGGGTTTTACACCTTTTCAGGTAGGGCCTACCACCCTAACCAACAGGAAGTAGCTACAGAAGAATGACCATTGCCCTTCATCACCCCCTTCAGAATAAGGGTATACACCCTCTGAGGGGGAAGTTGAGGAAGGTTAGTATAGTGAAAGGGGGAGGGTGGTTGCCCTGGCAGACAACATGGCCGACAGACCACATGGCTGACAGACCACATGGCCGACAGACCACATGGCTGACAGACCACATGGCCGGCAGACCACATGGCCGGCAGACCACATGGCCGACAGACAACATGGCTGTGAGAACTGCCCAGAAACCTCCTGAGAAGAAAGCTGCTGGAAAGACACTGAGAGATCCTGGCCATGAGAATCTCATTTGGAACAAAAAGGAAAGCCCTGGATATCCTCAAAAGGCCTCACCATTGGCCCCCCAAAAAATGACAAGTGGGGCAACCAATCAGAACAGCAAACAGACTTTAAGAAGCCCTGACCTAGGGTCCCACGTGCACCACTCACCCTGAAGTATGCCCACCATCCATGTCTCAGCATGGACCATGTACTTTTCCTGTTTTCTTGTTTTTTAATAAACTGGTTACTCCCTTGCCTATCCTATGCATGTCCTTAAATTCTTTTATGCAACATAAGCCAAGAACCCAGAAGTCCAGAAACCAGAGCCATGCAGTAATACTAATTCTATCCAGAAGGCTGATTCATGCTGAGAAGAAGCAATGGGGAAGCGGACGTGGCTCAAGCAATTGGGCTTCCGTATACTACGTGGGAGGACCTGAGTTCGATCCTGGTGAAGATATGCCTGACCTGCATGGGGAGCGACACAGCAAGATGATGCAACAAGAGAGATGTAGGGGAGAATCACAGTGAGCTATAACAGAAACCAGGAACTGAGGTGCCACAAGCAACAGGGTACCTCTCTCCCACATTGGAGGTCCCCAGGATCAAATCCCGGTGAAGCCTAGAGGAGAGAAGGAGAAGAGAAGGTGAAAAAAGGAAACAGACATGGAAGATCACACAGTGAATGGACACAGACAGCAAAACAGCAGGGTGGGTTGGGGAGGGGGGAAGTGGGGGAAGCACTTGGAGCCAGATCTTGAAAAGTGGATATAAGTTCTCTAAAAGAAGCAGAGGGGAACTAAATAGTGGTTTGGTGCCTGTCCTTCTTACTCGACTCACTTTAGGCTCCATGAGGGTAGAATGGGTCTCGTTCAGTGCTGTATTCCTGGCAGGCAGCTCAGTGCTTGACACACATCAAGGGTTCTGAAATATTTGCTGACTGGCTAAACAGTATTTCAGGCAGAGAGAACCACGTGCACAATGACAAAAGAAATAAGAAAGAGAATGCTTTTGCTAGAGTATGGTTTATAATATCAGAACCACTAGCCCCTGGAAATGAAAGAGGTATGTCGTAAGATAGTAAACGAGCAAGCACCAGAGAAGAAACCGGAAGATGGGGATTCTCGTTCCAGCCCTGTTATTAACTAGCTTCACAACTTTGAATAAATGACTGGCCTGTACCACCTTCAGTTTTCTCACTTGTAAAACAGCCTTGGAAGGGAATATTGGTTTTAAAAATAGAACCTAATAGAAGGAGAAATTCTGTAGCATTGCATTCGTACCTTATTTTTCCTAAATGTAAAATCAATCCATGTATCTCAGCTTTATGGTGACAGACTGAGGACATACTAATCATCTTCTCCTTCCACACCAAATCTACTAGACAAACAAAAGAGTAGATTAATACATTTTCCAAAACAGGAAGGGGACTATTGTTGGGTCAGAAGCTGTGATCAAATGGGAAACCAGAGCAGTAGCTGACGTCCCTGCGGCCTCAAAGCTGCGGCTTTCTGTCCCTGCTCCCTGACTGAGGCCTTTCAGGTCTCTAACATAGTGAGAAAGATGAGGAGCTAGAAAGGTTGAAACTATGAAAGAAAAGTTAATAGGTACGGAGGTTATAGAAATGTTAGCAACAATCTAATGCAGGCATTTTTAAGTATTTCTGTGCCATGGATCTCTTGGCCATTTGGTGAAGACCTTGGATCCCTTCTCAGAATACCTTGAAATGCAAAAAATAAAATATACAGTATTACAAAATAGATCTTTCTTTTGAATCCTTATATTGAAATTTAGTTATCAAAATGTTAATGTTCTGTGACATGTTATGATATTAACAAATTAAATAAGACCTGTTAACCAGTTATTAAGTATCATTTTTGAGATATCTACCACAGTGAGTACTATGAAAATATCTGTGGTTTCTATTGAGGATAAAGTCAAAGATACTCCCAATACTACATTTGTGGTCTATAGTTAAATGGCAGAAAATATTATATTTCAGTTAAACGTTAGTGCAAATAAAATGTAATTTTTTTTCCCATCGACGTTCATGTGCCCCCCTGAATTCTAACTACAAACCATGGGTTAAAAAACACTCAGTCTAATAGAATTTCTAGGGAAATTTCTAAGAAGAGAGGAGATGCAATACTTTAATCTTCTAGAACTGAAAAAAAAGAAATGACACTTCAGAGTAAAGGAGTTCACTAAATACTAGCAGAACAATACAAAAAAAAGAGAGAGAAATAAAGAAACATGGCTAGAAATATGTAGTAGAACATCAGAGGTAAAGAGAAAATCCTAAAAACTGCTATAGTAAAAAGACAGCTAACCTACAAAGGAAGAAAAGTCATTAACATTGGACATCTAATTAGCAAAATTCTATGCAAAAAAAAAAACCTACAAAAACACAATGGATAAAGATTTATTTTTATAATTCCAAGGAGAAATTTGCTTCGATCTAGAATTCTATATATAGCCAAGCTATAACTAGTTTGAGGTAGAATGAGGTCAGAATAATGATATTTTTAGACATATAAAGGTTCAGAACAATTAGTACTCATGACATAACAATGAACCCTAGCAAGAAAGTAACTAATCCAGAAGTAAGAATTGGAATGCAAATATAATGTAGACTTGTTGGGGGGAAAATGAGATAATATAGTAGTGTATAAAGTAAAAAAGTGATGGGGAAATTGCATTTTTGAAAAAAATGATGCATTTGACATATATTAATTGTCTAAATTACTTTAGAGCAAAATTGTATCTTCATTTTGTAAGTAGGTAATATCTGTTGTAGTGAGGCAAACAATATCATTTATTTAAAGACATTTTATTGACAATGTGCTATGGATACAAGCTGGCGCACAAAGGAATACAGGAGAGATTCTTCCAAAGCACTGGAAGTTGTTTTACGTAGCAGTTTCAAAAAGTACTGTGAAAAAAAGCAATAGAACCTTCACAAAGAAAAGCAAAATGGTGGTATTACACGTCACAAACGGCTTTCCAAAGGACTTGTGCAAAGTTAGAAACAGAGGCACCTAAACAAGGAAGGACACACAAGAGTTGCAAGAAGAACTTTGAGGATATAGTTGAATTGCTAATCCCAGAACGAACAATCCTCTGAGAGCCACATCACTGTCCACAAATAAGCCATTGTAGTTCTGTGTGGCAGGGGCTTCAGACAGCGGAGGGGCAGGCCCTGTGCTCGGGGGGAGATGGTATAATCTAAGTTGAAGATAGGCAGAAACACAAATTGATGAACTCCTTTTTTGCCTCTGCATTTTCTATCAAAAGTAATGATCATTTATTGGAAAGAATAAAATTAAGGATTATTGAAGCCTACAGTGGATAAGAAAATAAGAATTTAGCTATTTTCCATGAATTGAAGTACCCGTAGTCACCTATCACTAAACTGTGATGACCTGCAGCTATACTAGAATTGTAGAGGACAAGTTTTGAGGCTAATGGATAATTTGCGAGGGCCAGAATCGTGAAGACATATTTTTAAAAAAGAGTAAAAAGGGCCATTTTTTAGAAATGATAGACTGGAGTGATTAACCCCAGAATTCTTTATTGGAGTCAGTTATTCGTTTTCCAAAAATATGGAAAATCCACATTCGTATGCTAGGTGCTGAGCGAAAATATAAAGGCAAACAGGGCACAGATTCTGCTTCCACAGTACTGAGAGTCTAATCAGGGAGTTAAGGAAGTAAAACAAAACCAAATAAATAAAAAAGAAATGATAATTTGGAAATATTCTTGAGTCGTGCTTTCTTCTTTCAGGAGAGTAGTACAGTATTTTAAAATTTCTTTTCACCAGGTCTTTCATTTATTCATTCATTCAATATTTTATTAAATATATTCTAAGTGCAACGCCTTGAGTTAGGTGGTACAGAGGATTACAAAGACGAATCAGAAGTAGACCTTGCCGTCCAAGAGCCTATGCTGGAGAGGAAGCTTGCGTTAGTTCATTTAGAACAAGTTGCACATATATTCATTTGCAAAAGAAGGGCCAATACAATCCACGTGGTGAGAGGGAATTCGCTGAGAAGATCAGCTGGTTGTCTCACAGGTGGCCTGACAATGGGGTAGGTCGTAGGGGCAGATGGTGCTAAATGCTCAACACATCTCATTTCATTTTCCTTTTGGTTTCACAGGAAGACTGTATTTCCCATCTTCCCTTGAAGTTAGGTTGGGAACATGTAAGTAAGCTCCGGCCAATGGGATGGAAGCAGAAGTAGGCTATACCCCTTCCAGGTCTGGCTCTTAAAAATAAAAACAATTAATCGGTATCTACTAATGCTGTATGCATGCCTTCCCCATGACCTAGCAATTCCATTCCTAGGTATATACTCTGGAGAAACAAAGCATATGTCTACAAAAAGACAAGAGAAGGAAGGTTCAAAAGAAAAAATAAAAATAACTTAACAAAAAACAGAAAACTAAAGGAAGGTTCATAGAAGCTCTATTCAAAATAGCCCCAAACTTTCAACAACCCAAATGTCCACTAAGAGTGGAATGAAAAAATTGTGCTGTATTTCTCCAATAGCCTATTACACAGCAATAAAAAATGTACTACTGTTACATACAACAATAGATACAAAATCTTGAGTGAAAGAAACTGGACACAAAATACTTGATGTATGCTTCCATTTACATCAATTTTTAGATACAGGCAAAACAAAGCTATGGCAATAGAAGTCAGAATGGTGCTTACTTCTTTTTGGGGTAAATTAATTGGGAAGGGGCATGAGGGCTCCTTCTGGGGTGCTGCAAACATTCTTTTGCTTAATCTGAAGGGTAATCTCGGTGGGGGGGTAGATAAATGTAGCAATTCATCAAGCTGAACACTTAAATTTGTTCCCCTTACTGTGAACAACAAGCAGTTGTGCACAAAAATAGCACAACATATGCACATGCACATGAAGCAAACAAAAGCAACTGCAAGGCCAAATATGAAGCTGGCGGAAACTGGACCCCTCACTTGGAGTAAAGCTGCTCTGACGAGCTGGCTGCCTCTCTTTAGACTTGGTGTAAGCATGACACAACCTTGATTATGTTAAGCCCCTGAGATTGAAAGGTTTCTGTGCTGCCTCACCTCTCTCGGCTAATACAGTATTTGTCCCTTGGAATTTACCGTGATCCAAGCGTTTGCCTACAAATTGACAAGGTTGGAAAGCTGGTTTAGGCAGCACACCAAGGGGGACCTGCCTTTTACAGACTAAGTAACACAAAACCAACTTATGTATGAAGGTCTAAATCAAAATGCCAGTTCATCACAGTATCCAGTTCATATGAGTTCTACTAAGATAAACTCTCGGGGAGCTGATGAAGCTCAAGTGGTTGAGTGCCTGCTTCCCACATACAAGGTCCTGGGTTCAATCCCCAGTACCTCCTAACAAACAAACAAAAACCAAAATCCTCTCGTACAAACTAGGAAACCGGTGTTGCCATAGTAAGCCCAGTCTCTAGCGCAAGACACACCTCCATGGGAAGCCAGTCCCTAGTAAAAGTTTGCTTGATGCACCTGTTCTTAGACAAAGAGCATTGGTTAGATGAGTTAAATGTTTAACGATATCTTTTTTTTAGATTTGTTTATTTTTTATTTATTTTTCTCCCCTCCCCCCCAGCCGTTGTCTGCTCTCTGTCCATTCACTGTGTGTTCTTCTGTGTTCACTTGTATTCTTGTCAGTGGCACCCAGAATCTGTGTCTCGTTTTGTTGTGTCGGCTCTCCGTGTGTGTGGCACCATTCCTGGGCAGGCTGCACTTTCTTTCGCGCTGGGCGGCTCTCCTTACGGGGCACACTCCTTGCGCGTGGGGCTCCCCTCCGCGGGGGACACCCCTGCATGGCAGGGCACTCCTTGTGCGCATCAGCACCGCGCATGGGCCAGCTGCACATGGGTTAAGGAGGCCTGGGGTTTGAACCGCGGACCTCCCATATGGTAGGTGGGCGCCCTATCCACTGGGCCAAAACCGCTTCCCAACAATGTCTTTTAAAGACAGCCTGTAACTGAAGCTCATAGTGGAAATAGTTTTGTCAGTGAGGCTTGACCACCTGAGGTCCTGCGGCTGCAGTTTCCAAGGCACATGGTGGCGCCTGCTGGTGTCTCCCTCCTCTTCCAGGTTTCCTTGCTTTCAGTATCTTGCTTCTGTGGCTTTCTCTCTCTATCTCTCTTTTTACATTTTTTATCTGAATTTCATTCTTTTATAAAGGACTCCATAAGAGAATTAAGACCCACCTGAAGGAAGTGGGCCACATCTTAACTTAAGATCCTATTCACCGTAAAAGACCTTACTTATAATGGGTTCACATGCACAAAAATGGATTAACTTTAAAAACGTTCTTTACTGGGGTCCAATACCTTCCAACCATCACACGTAAGAAGATTCCCCCAATTTATTTTTTTGAGGTACTGGAACTGGAGATTGAACCCAGGACCTCATATGGGGGAGGCTGGCTCTCAACCACTGGGCCACATTGGCTCTCCCGAGTTGGCTCCCTATCTGTTTGCACATTGTTTCAGCTTGTTTTCTGCTCATTGTTTTTGCTTGTTATCTGTTTGTTTTTTTCTTTAGGAGGCACCAGGAACTGAACCCTGGTTGGCATTCAACTGCCTGAGCCACATTTGCACCCTGCTCATTTGATTTTGCTTGTTGTCTTTTTGCTGTTTGCTCATTGTTTTTGTTCATTGTCCTATCATTGTTTTTGCTTATTGTCAGCTCATTGTTTGTTTTCTTTAGGAGGCACTGGGAACTGAACCCAGTACCTCCCATATGGGAGGTGGGTACTCAACTGCTTGAGCCACTCCCAGCCCCCCAAAGTTTTAAGAGAATTATATTGCCTGCTTGGACTGAAAGAGCATATGTATCTCTTGCTACAATACTTTTCAATGTTTATACGGTAATAATTTATATTTACATCGTTAAAACTGAATATAATATTTTGAACAAAGTGATGTGTGGGGAAATCTGAGGTTATGTTGCAACAAAATTGGTAGAAAATCAGAATCAGATGTAGCTATTTTGGAGCTCTTGCCTAGTACCAACGAAGGGGACATGTATTTGAATGTTACTTGCATTAAGAGGCCTTACAGTATCATACATAGTGTGAGTCATGCTCTGCCATCATGCTTTTGCCTGATACACATTCCTACAATGACTGCAGGTAGACTGGAACAAGTTTTGTGTGGTTAATACCTCAGCATGTGACCTTAAGAGTGCTTCCACCCTTTTTCATCATCTTCAAAGCCAGACTGTTGCAAGAGAAATAATTTTCAATGTGGCAGCAATCATCTCCTCAAAGTTTCTGATTCCAGTCATAACTTGCTGGACTATTTTCCTTCGTTCCCTGTTCATCGTCTGTGGAGAAGTCTGTAGCTTCACCTTGTTGATGAACTCCAAAGCCTTTTTAATGAAGAAGTATCAATGAATGCCAAGAGTGTATCTGGTTAAGCCACTGGTCTTAGCCAGCCTTAAAGAATAAATGGTGGGAAACGGACTTTGGCCCAGTGGTTAGGGCGTCCGTCTACCATATGGGAGGTCCACGGTTCAAACCCCGGGCCTCCTTGACCCGTGTGCAGCTGGCCATGCGCAGTGCTGATGCGCGCAAGGAGTGCCGTGCCACGCAAGGGTGTCCCCCACGCGGGGGAGCCCCACGCGCAAGGAGTGCGCCCGTGAGGAAAGCCGCCCAGCGTGAAAAGAAAGAGCAGCCTGCCCAGGAATGGCGCCGCCCACACTTCCCGTGCCGCTGACGACAACAGAAGCGGACAAAGAAACAAGACGCAGCAAATAGACACCAAGAACAGACAACCAGGGGAGGGGGGGAATTAAATAAATAAATAAATCTTTAAAAAAAAAAAAAAAAAAGAATAAATGGCCATGCAGATGTAGTGTTTAACATTACTCTTAAACTTCATAAGATTTATTTTATTTCTTTATTTATCTCTCCCTGCCCCTCGTTGATTGTGCTTGCTGTGTCTGTTCGTCTTCTTTTTTGTCTCTTTAGGAGGCACCAGGGACAGAACCTGGACCTCCTATGTGGGAGGGAGGTACCTAATAGCTTAGGCCACCTCCATTCCCTGCTTTGTTGTGTCTCATTACTTTTTCCTCTTGTGTCTGTTTCATCATCTTGTTGTGTCAGGTCGCCTTGCATGCCCGTCACGCCAGCTCATTGTCTGCTTTAGGAGGTACTGGGAACAGAGCCATGGACCCCTGTGTGGTAGGCAGGAGCCCAATCACTTGAGCCACATCTGCTTCCCTAAAACAGCCTAATGTATCTTTTTTTGGAGTTAACATTATTTAATTTTTAAATTATCTTTTTAAAAAGATACATAGATCACACACAATGTTACATTAAAAAATATAAGAGGTTCCCTTATAACCCACTCCCCACATCCTCTTCTTCTCCCATATCAACAACTGCTTTCATTAGTGTTGGTGTATCTTTTAATACCATGTAAAGCAATTTATAAACATAAACTATTGGAGTTTCAGCAAAGCTCCACTTTGCAATACATATATATAATTTCTTTCTGTTAGGGAGTACCTACAGCACCACTAAAAAATACAGAAAAGATAATTTTCACTCCTTTGAACCTGACTGTTTGTCCGAAATGGCTCCTTTGTTGCCCAGGTTGTCAGCACTGCCATTTTTGGCAACTAGTGATAAACAGTAACTCTGTTCCTTTCCTCTCAACTTTTTTCATGCTTCAGGTTTCCATTTAATCCTTAATTACAGGAAGCTGCCTTTTCAATTTTAATTTTTTATTTCAGTAGCTATTAGTGTGTGTTATTTTCTGTGCATATGGTAAACATAATGTTTATTATGAGGCATGACAACTGTATGTCCTGTTGCATTCAAAAGCAACCGAGTTAATAACCATGTTAATTGACTGTGAAAACTCTGTTCTTTAAGTATTGTACATACTAACATGATAGTTTGTTCCATATAGTTGGTATTTTACTGTGTTTTAAATACATGTTAGGGATTTGGGTTGCCGTGTAATGCATTTAATTTTTTCCCATTTAAAAATAGGTTTCATTGGGAGCAGATGTGGCTCAAGCCCTTGAGTGCCTGCTTCCCACATGGGAGGTTACCTGAGTTTGGTTCCCAGTGCCTCCTATATACAAACAAGCAAAGAAACAAAAACAATTCAAAGGAGCTGATGTGGCTCAGTGGCTGAGTGCTGGCTTCTCACATATGAGGTCGGGGGTTCAATCCTAGGCCCTGGTACCACAAAAAAACAACCCCCAAAACACAACTGCAGGAGATGTAATGAGCAATAAAAATGCAATAACTTGAAAAATAACATGGATATAACAATTATGAAATAAAATTATTGATATACTTCAGAAATACATTAAAAATAGGTTTCCATTCAACATTTTCACGCCAGCTATCAGAATTGCTGTCATTTCTGTGGACAAATTTATGCTGTGTGTTTGTAACCCTCTCATTTTCTGAACTGGACATTTAAAAAAAAATTCTGGTGTTCTTCCTATTCCACTTCTGTATATTGGCTCTATTGAGGTAGGAGATAACTGGAACATGAGAGCTGAGGAATATCCTAGCCTTTGAGTGGGATGCAGTAATTTCATGGGACTTTAGGCTGTCCCATTTGGGAAGGGGGAGAGTATGTTTATCTGGAAGAAGATCTTTTGGGTGGCCAGAGGCATAGAACTAAGGCAGAGACTGCTTGTTGCTCCCAGTATTTAGTTGTTTTATGTTCGTTTTTCTTCATTATCCTCAGTAACACAATCCAAACGTTAGACGGACATTTTACCAACCAATAAAATGGACTGCCTTTCCCAGCCTCCTTCGCCCCTTTGTGGCCATGTAATTAAACTTTGGCCCATGGGGTGTAAGGAGCAGTGGATTTGTGTGGGTCTCCTGAGAAGTTTTGCTAGAGAGAGGAAACACGTCCTTCTCCGCCTCGTCCCCGTCTCCATGGCGGCAGCGCGCTCCCGCCTGAGGGGAAGCCGCCATCTTGAACGGCAACCTGACGGGAGGCGGGGGTCTCGGGTGATTCTGGCGCCCTCAGCAAGACACATGCTGCCTTTGTATGCCCGAGAGAAATTTAAACTTCTATCTTTTTACCACGGTTATTTTGGGCTTTTCATCTAATAGGCACTCCTTTTTAATTTCCTTCAAACAACTTACGACTGTCTTATTTTATTGTGCGTGTTTTCTGTTTTCCCCAACTGGAATGCTCGTTTCATGAAAGTAGTAACCTGTCCCTCTTGTCCACATTTGTTATCTCCAGGTCTGCAACAATGCCTGGAAGATCCTCTGTGCTCAGGAAATGTTTGTGTAATGAATGGTTGAACGACTAGGAGATTGGAATGCGATTCCTCTGAAGGCAGTACACTCCCAGTTTAAGAAACTCCGTAATTTAGTTTTCCACCAGACCGGGAAGGTTATTATAGGTGAAGAAATGGACTCATAGAGGGGCTAGAGGACTTAGGGGCCACACAGGTCCCCTGCGGTGCCAGGATTGGGCTGGGATTCCAGGAAGCCGGGGTGACTGCTAACCCAGCCCTGCGCCTCTGCTGCATCTACTCTGGTTCAAGAACCAGTCAAGGGCAGGGCTGCTCAGTGGCTCCGGGTTTGGGCAGGGTGACCGTACTGCCCCTTCGTCACACCGGAAGGGCATGAATCTGGCTAACAGATTTTCCACGCCTTTCCAGGGAGCCCAGCGCTCCGAAAGCCCAGCAACCAGGAGGCGTTCGGGTGTAAGCAGCGGGCAGTCCGGGCAAGGGGCGCTCGCAGTTCTGGGGAAGACATTCGTCCCAGGGTCTACTCTGGCGACCGTCTTCCTTCGCCAGCTCCCGGCAAAGACATGAATCCCCTTCTTCCTCCATCCTCAGTCCACTTGGCCGGGCTTCGAGAGGACAACGACTGGCGCGTGGCCCGGACTCAGTCCCATCGCTGCCCCCACCGCGCGGCTGGGCAGGCAGGCGCGCCCCCGCCACGAGCTCCCAGGGGGCGCGGCGCGCGTTCTCGGAACGAAGGCGCCTCAAAGGCTCCAGGGCCCCCGGCGCGCCGGGCGCGGAGGCACGCGCCAAGCTCGCCCCCGGCGGAGGCCCGCGGCGGGCGCGCGCACGCCCCGCCTCCGCCCGCTTCCCGCGTGCGCGCCCCGCCCCCTGGCGCTGCGATACGCCGAGCGCTCAACATCCGAGGACTTCGGCCGGGAGTAACCCCGCTGGCGTGACCTTTGCCCCCGCCGCGCCGCCCGGGGGCGGGCAGACCTCGGCGGCGGCCCGGGAGCGCTGCCCCGCGCCCTCGGCCCCCCCTGCCGCTCCCGCCCGGCGCGCGCCTGCTCGTCATGGCGGCCCTCAGCAAGTCCATCCCTCACAACTGCTACGAGATCGGCCACACTTGGCATCCCTCCTGCGGGGTCTCCTTCCTGCAGATCACCGGGGGCGCCCTGGAGGAGTCCCTGAAGATCTATGCCCCCCTGTACTTGGTGAGGCCCCCCGCGCCCCTCTCCCGGGGCGAGTGCGGGGTGGCGCTGGGCCGGGGGGGGATGCCGCGGCCCCCGAGGCGCCTGGGGGGCGCCCCCCGGCTCGGCCCTCCTTGGGAGAGGTCAGAGTGTTGGGGGCGGGTGTGGGAGGGGGTCTCCAGGGACCGACTGGCTGGATCCTACGCGGCGGCAGGGGAGGGAGCGAGCGGCTGAGCGTTCATCCCAGTGCCTGTTGCTGGGGAGAGGATGGACGCCAACTCCAGGGTTGACTTTAGGACACTCGAAAATGAACTCGGGACCCGCGTCCTGTGCCCTCTCCCCGGTCTGGTGATGAAGGAGTGCTCGTAGGTCAACGATAAGAATGACCTGCGACCTTTCCTTATCGAATTCCCCTGTTTGGTTATTTTGTTGTGTTTTTTTTTTTTTTTTCTTGGAAAAAGGGCAAATTTTACAGTATGTCCTTGGCTTCCGACCTGGTCTTAAATAACAGATTTGTGGAGGGAGGGTTTTGCAGGTGTTTTTGCAAGTTCACAAAATAGTGAGATTTTGGGGAGTGATTTAAAGGGTGGTTCCAGTTTTAGAGTCAGCGAAGGTCTGGCTTTTTGTATTACCTAGGTCCTTTTATTATACAATTTTATGTATAGAGCAGTTCTAACTTTGGAGTTTTAAATAGAGACTATTCGGGAATGTGTACGTTACTGAAAACTGTTAAAAAAAAGTTTGTTCCTAGATTTCTTTTTTTTTTTTTAATTTTGTCCTTAGTATTAAAGATTTATTACTTTGGTTTCTGAAGTACTGAAGTTAATTTCTCTTATTTTCTTGCCTTATAGAGTCTGTGTCGTAAGAAGGCAGAGATCATATTTTTGCATGCTTCCTAAAAGTTACATTCAATATTCAACGGATGATCAATAGATTCTTCTCAATAATAATTTGGATTTATACCCTAATATGTCTGAAAGTGTGTCATTGCCATATCTGAAGTACTACATGAAAAGTCTGATCATTTGCTACAGGGATTACTCTGGAGAAAATGGTGACCTCTGAGATTGCAAGTGCCACTTTCATTTTTATATAGACTTCAATGAGCCTTAGGAATCACCTCGGAATATTGTTAAAATGGGGGCTCCGATACAGTAGGTCTAGGTGGGCCCTAAGAGTCTACATTTCTAACAAGCTCTCAAGTGATGTCAGTGCTCCTGGTTCCAGGGCCACATTTTAAATAGTAAGGATCAGGAGGAGAGGCTGATAATCATAAAGTTATTATTGGAGCTGGAAATTTCTGTTTTGATTTTCTTTCGCAAAGATCCTTTTTTTATCTGCTTTTCCACATGAATTGTGGCCAGTCTATCTAGCTTCTTTAAAAAGCCAGAACATCTATAAACATTATTAGTCCTTGATACACTCGACTATACAAAAAGATTGTTCCCACCCTCAGGATTATGATCTAGATGGGGAGAGAGTATAGTTATGGAATTTCTCCCTCTGAAAATCCATAGCACTTTTACTGTGCCTCATTTCTTCATTCACCAGTTATTTGCCGTATCTGCTAGTGGGAGATCAGTATACATATACATAACTAGAGAATTTGTTGGACATGTTCCAAGATAGAGGAAATTCGGGGAAGCAACAGGAACTCAGTCTCCTGTTCCAGCAAGGTGGTGTGGAGGTGGGGATCAGGAAAAACTTGTTAAGAGTTTGTGTTTTACTATTATATCTCCAACTTCCCTAGATTAAATACTCCTTGAGGATAAAATCTGCATTTTATGTGGCCTTGTATCTCTGACAGCTGTGTATTTCAAATTCAGGTCACTACTTATTAGTGGTTGTGAAATAAAGTTAGTGGAAATTGACCAGCATTTTATTTTTAGTGAAACAGAATAGAATTGAAAATATTAGTATAAGCATTATTTCACGAAAGTTTTGTTTCAGTTATATATATATGTGTGTGTGTGTGTATCTGGCTACTTAGAACATATAGCAGTACCGTGCTCAAAGTGCTGGATATCTCTTGATTAAATGTGTGCCCTCAGGGGCAAGGTGCTGTGGTCCCATGGACTTGAAAAGGAGTCAAGGACATCTGGTTGGATTTGAATCTCAGTTCCTTTTGGCACTAGCTGTTTGATTGGCATGTTACTTTCTCTCTCTCTGTGAGAGTTATATGAAATAATGTATTGAAGATGTATGGCATATTGACGTTTATAATTGGTTTTGAATAAATACGTATTTTTTCCTCCCCTTCCCGCAGTAACACTTAAGCTAGGAGTGAAGGTCACTGAGGGTGGCTAGGGAAGGCTCCTTGGTGGAAAGCACGTCTGGTTTGAGCCTTGAAGGTAGGGATGGACAGACATCGATCAATGTAACAGATATTTACAGAGTACCTACTCTTCTTTATTCTTAATGGAGGGGATGGTGAATAGTGTGAACCGAGGCAGAAGTCTAAGTGGCTTTGTCAGAGAAGCAATGCAGACATTGATTAAATGAAATAGAAAGGTTGTATGTGAGAGTTTATGAGTATTAAAAGTTCCTACTCACTGAGCACTTATATGCTTAGTCCTTTATATATTCTATTTTTTAAAATTCTTACACAACTCTGCCTTATCCCATTTCATAGCAAAGAAAATTTAGTGTTAGAGAGATTAAGTGATTTATGAGATTCAGGGCTAGTAAGAGAAAGATACAGGATTCAGTTCAGATCAAGGTCCTTTCCCAAAGACAGTCAGAAGGTCTAAAGGAGCCATTGAATTCTTTTTTGGAGTTGCATGGATTTACCTTAAGGGGTTACAAGCAAAAACGGTGCCTTAAGATGATAAATCTTGTAGCACTGGCTAGACTGGGTTGGAGAGAATGTAGTGGCGGAAGTCACTAAGAGCTCCTGTGGAATCCTGGCTCTGAAGTTTACTAGCAGTGCGATGGACGGTGGAAAATGACTTCACCTCTTTGAGCTTTAGTCTTCTTTGTTTGCAGAAGATAATTATATCTACCTTTAAGTGCTGTTGTGAGAACTTAAACAGGATAATGATTTATAGGCATAGCAGTTGTCGCATAGTAGGATCTTAGTAAGTAAAATGTTATTATCGAGATGGTGTACGTTAATTCTGATCTTTTTCTCCATGTCCTGTTAGAACTCCTGTTAGTATGGTTTGTATTCAGAATTAGCATAGTACTTCAAAAAGTACTTAATAAGTGGCTGAATGAGTAAAAAATGTATTAATAAATGAATTAATGTAGACTGTAGGAATGAGAAGGTATTCAGCAGGTCTAAGGTAATGCCAGAGAGAGGTCAGTTCTCGAGGCATTTCACAGAAAGCTGAACAGGACTGAAAGGTTGAGGATATTGGGGCATGCCGTATAATACCTTGCTAATGTTTCTAGGATTTCAAATTTGATGGATGAAGTTGCCATCATTGGAAGAAATGGAGACGGTATAAACTGAAACTGGTTTGGGGGAAAAGTTTTAATCAAGTGTTTTTTAAATTCTACTTTCTGTATTTATGAATTTGCCTTTTCTAGATAGCGCATATAAATGAAATTAAAAAATATTTGTTCCTTTGTGTCTGGCTTATTTTCTTAGCATAATGTTTTCAAGGTCCATACATGTTGTAGTATGTATCAGAATTTCATTCCTTTTTGTGACTAAAAGATATTCCATTGAATGTATATACGACATTTTGCTTACCCATTCATCTGGTGATGATTGCTTGGGTTGTTCCCACATTTGGCTATTGTGAATAATGCTGCTATGAACATTTGCTTGCAAGTATCTGTTCAAGTCCTCTTTTCACTTCTTTTGGTTATGCACCTAGGAATGGAATTTTTGCATCATGTTTTAATTCGATGTTTACCTTTCTGAGGAACCGTTTTACTTTTTTCACAGCTGCTTCAGCATTTTACATTCTTATCAACAATGAAGTGTTCCTCTTTCTCTGCATCCTCATCAGCACTTCTTTTCTTCTCTTTTTTCTTTTTCTCTCTAATAACAGCCATTCTTGAGAGTGTGAGAAGGTATCTCATTGCAGGTTTTGATTTGCATTTTCCTAATGGCTAATGGTGAGGATAATAATGATGTTGAACATCTTTTCAAGTAATTATTTTCCTTTGTATATCTTCTTTGAAGCCATGTCCATTTAAAACCTGAGCCCATTTTTTTTTAAAGATTTATTTTATTTTTATTTATTTCTCTCCCCTTCCCCACTGCCCCCCCGCCAGTTATCTGCTCTCTGTGTCCATTTGCTGTGTGTTCTTCTGTGTCCACTTGTATTCTTGTCAGCGGCACCCAGAAACCCAGAATCTTTTTTTGTTGCGTCATCTTGCTGCATCAGCGGTTGCACTCCTGGACAGGCTGCACTTTTTTTTTTCCTGCTGGGTGGCTCTCCTTACGGGGTGCACTCCTTGCGCGTGGGGCTCTCCTACGCGGGGGACACACCTATGTGGGGGAGACATTCCTTGCTCACACCAGCACTGCACGTGGGCCAGCTCCACACAGGTCAGGAGGCCCGGGGTTTGAACCTTGGACTTCCCATGTGGTAGGTGGATGCCCTATAACAGTTGAGCCAAATCTGCTTCCCTGAACCCATTTTTAATTGATTTGTTTCTTTGAGTTGTAGGAGTTCTTTATAGGTTCTGTTTAAACCCTTATCAGATATATGTTTTCCAAATATTTTCTCCCATTATCTGGGTTGTATTTTTACTTTTGTGATAATGTTTGTCTTAGTTTGCCACAGGGCTGCCAGTGCAAGTACCAGAAATGTGTTTGCTTTTCTAAAGGGTGTTTATTTGGGGTAAAAGCATACATAGAGTTTTGAGGCTGTGAAATGTCCAAATTAAGGCAACAGCAGAGATGCTCTCTTACCAAAGTCAGCTATACAATAGTATTGACATGCATATTTACCCATTTAATTATCTTTACTGGAGATCTTTATTTCTTAAGGCCACTTTGATCCATTGTCTAGTGTCCCTTCCTTTGAACCTCAAGAACTTTCTTTAGTATTTCCTATAGAGCAAGTCTAGTGTTGACAAATTTCCTCAGCTCTTGTACCTGGTTATCTCATAATCTCCTTATTTTTAAAAGACAGTTTTGCCAGATAAAGAATTCTTATTTGGCCTTTTTTTTTTCTTTTGAAATTTAAATATGCCATTCTATTACCTTCTTGCCTCTGTGGTTTCTGATGAGAAATTGTCAGTTAATATTATTGAGATTCCCTCATACCTGACACATTGCTTCTCTCTGGCTTTCAGGATTCTCTGTCTTTGACATCGGACATTTGATTATAATGCATCCTGGTGTGGGTCTCTTTGTGTATATCCTTTTTAGAGTTTGTTGAGTTTCTTGGATTGTATATTCATGACTTTTGTTAAAACTTAACATCCTAATTATAGTTTTGATTTGGTAGCAACTTAACTTTAGTAACAAACGCTGTTCCCATATCCTTTCATACCTCCACTTTTTTTTGGTACTTGTCTAATAGGGAGTTCATTGGGAGTTCGGCCCAATGAAATGCAAATGCAGGGTCCTCACTCTCTTTTCTGGGCCTGTGTCTTATTCTCAGCTTGTGCTTACTATTGGGACTTAGGAGTTCCCTTGTTTTATAAGAATTTGAATTTGTACACTGTATATCCACAACCATAGATTATCATTACTTTCATGCATTTGTATTTTAACACCTGTAAGAAGTAGTAAGTGGAGTTACATACCAAAAGACACAATTAACAATAGTTCTGGCATTTGTAACTACCCAAGTAGTTACCATTGTTTAGTGTCCTTTCAGTTTGAAAAAAACTCCTTTTTGCTTTGCTTGTAGGACAGGTCTAGTGGTGAACTCCCTCAGCTTTTGGTTATCTAGGACTGACCTAACCTTTCCCTCATTTTTTTTTTATTGTCTATTTTTAATGATAAATAGATCATACAAAACGTTACCTTAGAAAACGTAAGAGGGGAAAACGGACTTTGGCCCAGTGGTTAGGGCGTCCGTCTACCACATGGGAGGTCCGCGGTTCAAGCCCCGGGCCTCCTTGACCCGTGTGGAGCTGGCCCATGCGCAGTGCTGATGCGCGCAAGGAGTGCCTGTGCTACACAGGGGTGTCCCCCGCGTAGGGGAGCCCCACATGCAAGGAGTGCACCCATAAGGAGAGCCGCCCAGCGCGAAGGAGGGAGCAGCCTGCCGAGGAATGGCGCCGCCCACACTTCCCGTTCCGCTGACGACAACAGAAGCGGACAAAGAAACAAGACGCAGCAAAAAGACACACAGAAAGCAGACAACCGGGGGAGGAAAGGGGAATTAAATAAATAAAAATAAATCTTAAAAAAAAAAAAAAGAAAGAAAAGAAAACGTAAGAGGTTCCCATATACTCACATCCCTTATTCCCCACTCCTCCCACATCACCATCCCCTTTCATCAGTGAGGCACATTCATTGCATTTGGTGAATACACCCTGGAGCACTGCCACCCTGCATGGACCATAGTTTCCCTCATTTTTGAAAGAACATCTTGCTGAATATAAAATTCTTGATTTGGCAACTGTTTTCTCTCAGCACTTTCACGCACTGCCTCCTCTCTTCTGTGGTTTTAATGAGAAATCAGCATATACTCCAATTGGGACTCCCTTGTATATAGCATGTTGCTTTTTCTTTTGCAGCTTTTATGACTCTTTGTGTCCCTTGCATTTGAGAATTTGATCAACATATGTCTGAGCATATTTTTCTTCAGCTTTATCCTGTGTGGTGGTCTCTGCTTTTGGATGTGTATATTCATGTACTTTGCCGTGTTTGGGAAGTTTTCTGCCATTGTTTCTTTGAATATTCCTTTTGTCCCTTTCTCTCCTCCTCCTTTCTCTGGGACTCCCATAATATGTATATTGTTACATTTGATAGGGTTCCATAGGTCTCTCAGGGTATTTTCCCTATTTCTGATTCTTTTTTCTTTCTGCTTCTCAGTGTGACTCGTTTCAGTTGTTGAGTTTTTAGGTTCATGGACTCTTTCTTCTGGCTGCTCCAATCTGCTATTGAAACTGTCCTGGGAATTTTTTATTTCAGTTATTGTGGTCTTCATCTCCAGTAGGTCTGGTTGGTTCCTTTTTAAAATTTCTGTCTCATTATTGATATTCTCATATTGTTGATTCATTGTTTTCCTGATATCCTTTAATTCTTTCTCTGTATTTTTCTTTATCTTCTCAAGCATATTGAACATTATATTTTTAAAAGAATTGTCAGGTATGTCCACAGTCTGGTCTTCTCTTTTGATGCTTTCTGGATTTTTATCCACTTCCTTTAGATGGGCTGTCATTTCCCGTTTGTCTTGTAATCTTTCATTGCATGTGGTATATTTTTGTATTTTAAAATGTTAAATCTGGGATGTAGTCCCTGTGCTGTCCTTTTCTTGAGTTTGTATCCAGCTTGTGTTATGACAGAGATTTTTTTTTTTAATGTCAGGAACATACAAAATGAAACAAAACTATGCAAAAATCACCTTTCATAGTTTTTGCAAATTGGCTTTGTGTTGGTTAGTGCAGCCTTCAGAGTTCAGTCCCCCTATCAAAAATTTCAGCCCAAGGAAATGCAAATATAGGGTCCTTGCTCTCTTTCCTGGGCAGGTGTCTTATCCTCAGCTTGTGCTTACTAGTGGGCCTTAGGAGTTCCCCTGGTTATAAGAGTATGAATGCCCCCTCTCCTTCTCAGGAAACAGACCTCTCTCCTGGGTGCTACACCTCAGGACTTAAACCTTTGCCCCACGCTGTCACACTCAATTGCTTCTTACCCATTTTCACTTGCCCTGTCTCAGGCTGCTTTTGTTGGAGTCCAACTTCTGGAAGGGGAGGGGCAGGAGAGGATTTTTCCCAGATCAGTTTTTCTAGTTGGAACAAGTCCAGGTACCCACAAATAGAATGCCGGCCAGTTCTACACTGCCTTGGGGCAGAGGGTGGGGGAGGGTCCAGCGAGGGTGCCAGGGGTGTCCCCCATGGGCCTTTGAAACTGTCATTTCTTGGTTCAGCACTTGCCCATTATATGCAGTTTTGACGAATGGTCCTGAATTTAAAGTTTCCTTTGTTGCATTTACCCAGGGTAGGTTGGAGCTGTGGCCGCCCTCAGAGCAGGGCATCCAGCGATCTGAAGTAGCTAATCAAAAGCACTGATGAGTGATTAGGCCACACATCCCAGTATCCTGGGGGAACTGGGTCTTTATATCCCACCCTGGCCACTAGAAGCTCCGCCAAGGGCTGGAGTTGAGAACCTTACTGCTGACTGCTGTGGTGCTGGGGTATGAGCTATGGTAGCTGCTGCCCAGAGAGTGTAATTTACTGGTGTTCCCCGTGCCTCTTCCTCCTGCTCTGTGCAGATTCTGTTAGACTCTGGAGTTTCAAAATAGTTCATTTAGACAATTCCTGCCTGTTTAATAGTTGTTCTGATGAAAGGACTGATTGCTGGAGCTTTTTACTCTGCCATCTTCCCACGATTGAACTTAATATTTCTCTCTTTCTTTCATTAAAAAATTTTTCCCCCCAAAGACTTTTCATTTATTTATTTCTCCCTCCTCCCTCCATTTTTTGCTCTCTGTCCATTTGCTGTGTGTTCTCCTGTGTCTGCTTGTATTCTCATTAGGTGGCTCTGGGAACCGATCCTGGGACCCTCTGGAGTGGGAGAGAGGCGATCATTCTTATGTGCCACCTCTGCTCCCTGTTCTGCTTTGTCTCTTATTATCTCTTCTCTGTGTCTCTTTCTGTTGCGTCATCTTGCTGCGCCAGCTCTCCTTGTGGGCCAGCATTCCTGCGCGGGACAGCACTCCGTGTGGGCCAGCTCACCACATGGGCCAGCTTGCCTTCACCAGGAGGCCCTGGGTATTGAACCCTGGACTTCCTTTATGGTAGACGGGAGCCCAATTGCTTGAGCCACATCCACTTCCCTTAATATTTCTTAATGGGTGAAGTAGTTGAATTTTACTTAAATCCTTTAGTAATTTAGTTTAATATATATATTTAACAATCATATAACATAGCACATATATTTATATACTGCTTTCTACTCTTACATTTTAAGAAATGTTTATTTTCAGACTCTATGTTTCTTTGATATATTAGTTGTTTCTCACTTACTGAAGCATTTAAATTCTAGGGTTCTCTTCATTCTGACTGAAGAGATAGCATTTTTTTTGTCTCTGTGTTGGTGTTGACTATCTGCTGTAAGTTCTAGGTATTTGTGAGTTTAGGGAAAGTTGATTTTTCATTCGTCAGGTAGTTAGTGATCTCCCACGAAGGAATAATTTGCTGTGTTGCTTTTTAAAGAGATTCTCATAATGGCTTATTTTCTGTGTGTTCCCAACATTTTTCCTTTTTGAAGTCAGAATTTCAGGAGTCTTTATTACATTTCTTGGTATTCCTTCTTAGTTTTTCTTTTTAAACTGATGTTTTCAAATAATGACACTATCTAAAGCTGATTGAAATTATTTTGTGGTTCAAAATAAATGAGAGAATTTCTAAGAAATGAATATAAGGTGCTTTCCTCTTGTTATGAAGGGAGACCTTCAGAAAGAAATTCTTGCCCCATCTTTGGGTATAAACAATATTTCAGAAAGTAACTGGTTTTTGCTGATAATGACAAACTATCTGAATTGAGAGACTGGAGCACAAACTTCTGTTCTGTAAATGTTATCTGTATAAGCTTTGGAAGTGGTAAAAAATGTGCTAAAACCTTGATAGTAGATTGACCATTTATAAATATTTCATTACATTTATTGAATAGCTGTCAGTCATTGTGCGATGTGATAATTAGGGAAGGAGAATTAATTGAAGTGACTTCTAAACAAAGACTTTTGGAAGTCTTTTAAAAAATGTGTTGATACAATTTTTATATTTTTATAGCATCGTGAATATAACTTATTTTCACATCCCCAAGGACTATACTGGGCCTATGATAATGCGTAATATTGCTTGATGATTAAGAGTCTTGTAATATTTTAGGCCCATTATTCTTTAGTGATCATGTTATAATTCTGTATTAAAGATTAGCTAGGCGACATTGTGATTATACGAAAAGCCATTGATTATACACTTTTTTTTTTAAAGATTTATTTTATTTTTTTCTCTCCCTTCCCCCCACCCCAGTTGTCTGTTCTCTGTGTCCATGTGCTGCGTATTCTTTTTGTGGCTTCTGCTGTTGTCAGCGGCACGGGAATCTGTGTCTCTTTTTGTTATACTTTGGATAGATTGTGTGGTATGTGAATGAATGTATTTCAGTAAAACTGCTTAACAACAAAAAAAGATTTGATGGGATGTCTGTTGACTCTAAGTCAATCTTTTCATAGCCTTTTTGATTAATCACTAACATTTGCTTGCTTCCTGATTGATCTTCTCTAAAAGAGTTGTGTTTTGAGATTTGTATATATTTTCCTTCATTTTTAATTTGAGATTTGTCTGTTTCATTTTAGGATACTGGGGCTAATTGGGATATTAAAACATATTTGTTGAATGAGCTCAATTCATTAGTAAATCAAATTAGTGTTATAAATAGAGAAATAAAGAAAAAAAGAAAAAATCTAAAAAAAAAGAAAAAATAGATATTATAAACTGTATATGAGATTGTCTGTCTTCCTTATTCTTATCCTTGAGAAGATTTAATAATTGAAATGAGTATTTGTAGATTTTAGCTAATTTTGCTTTCAGCAGCATTGAAAACTATTAAGTATGAAGAAAAAGTATGAAAAGAGTAAGAGTTCTAGATCAGGTATCACCAGACTTGAGCAGATTCCTTTTATAAGGATGGTGTATTTACAGTGTTTTCAACTTGTTATGTTTATTATGTATAGTCTTTTGACATATTACAGTTGTCAGATTAGTTTGCCTTCTTGGTTTGAACTGAATCTGTGGAGTTTGGGTGGAGATTAATCTAGTTTGATAGTTTTCTTAAAGGATTATCTTTTGGCAGTGATGGATGGATGGATAATCCTTGATTTTTAAACCTTGAGAAAGTAGGCATGGGACCTTTTTACCAGACCTGTGTTTCGGAAACACCCAAGTACAGGGAACGTTGAATCAAGCAGGACCGACTTTAATTTCATAGTTTGCTCATAGCTCCATTTAGAGCTCGTGGAGTGTTACTGTAACTCTATTTACCCTGAATCATTTTCTCTTTCACTTTCCCTTTCCTCCCCTCATTTCATTCCTCAGACATTACAGATTGTCCACATTGTGCCAGAACTGTAGGGTAGGGGATGCGGGAGCTGGAAGTTACAGTTTCCCCTTCTCCCCGCCCCACCAAATAATTTCATTTGTGATAAGTACTATTAAGGAAAAGTAGGGAGTGTTATTAGGGAGCATTACTAGGGTTTACAAAAGCCTTCCGCAGGAAGCGGCGTAGTGATTGTATGCACGTATGTGAATCTGTATTAGGCTTACCATGTATAGCACAAAAAAACAATTTGGTGTGAGGAAATTGAAGGAAATAAGAAGCAAATACTTTATAGAAAGAGTGGTTATCTGACAACTTTGTAAGTCCAGAACTCTGGCCAAGAATTTGATTTCATTCCCTTTGAATTTGGTGTTTACATAAACTCGAAGCCCAAGGCAGTAAGAAAACATCACTTCAGACCCTACAAATACCTTGATTAACAGATTCTCTGAGAGAGAAGCCTCCTTCTAATAATATCTATATTTTAAATTTTTGTAGTTCGAAATTTTCAGTTACAAATATTTGAAAAACTTTTTTGAACAACTTTTATTTGCCATCACCTTTTAAGATTAATCGAGACTGCTTTAGACAAAATTGTGAAGTGAGGTCTGTGAAATTAAGTAATCTAGATCCTTAGCTTTTTTTTCCTGTGCTCTTTCCTTTTTTTCCTCTGGTAGTGTATTACTCAGGGTCCTCTAGAGAAACAGAATCAACAAGAGATATCTGTCAATAGTATGGGATTCTATAAGAGTGTCTCATGTAGCCGTGGGGATGCACAAGTCCAGGTTCCGCAGGCAGGCCATAACCAGGGGCTGTAATGAAAGTCCAGTGAAGGTTCTTGATGAGTTCTGAGAGATGTTGGCTGTTCAAAGAGGAGCTGGGAAATTCTCTCTCAATGCTGGAATCACTTCCCCTTTTAAGGGATTCAACTGATTGGGTTTAGTGTCACTCATTGCTGATGGCAATCTCCCTGATTGATCGGCTATCCATGATTTACCACTGCAGTAAAGCCAGTGGTGACTAAAGTCCATAAATGCCCTTGTATTACAGTTAGCCCAGTGCTTGCTTGACCAAACAACTGGGCACAATTACCTGGCGGAGATGACACAATAGCTGAACCATCACAGGTGGTAACTCTCTTTTCAGGTTCAGTTAGGTGGCAAATGTTACATTCATCAGAAAATAGTAAGGGATCGGTTGAAGTGCAATTTAAACATCTTGAGAAATGTTGAGGCAGTTTTTTTCTTTTCTTTTAAAGATGTATTTATTTATGCTCCCCCCCCCCCCTCGCCATTGTCTGCTCTGTGTATCTATTCACTGTGTGTTCTTCTATGTCTGCTTGTCTTCTCTCTAGGTGGCACTGGGAACCAGTCTTGGGACCTTCCAGAGTGGGAGAGAGGCGCTCAATCTCTTGTGCCATCTCAGCAACCTGGTCTGCTGTGTCTCTTATTGTCTCTCCCGTGCCTTTTTTTGTTGTGTCATCTTGCTGCGCCAGCTCTCCGTGTAGGCTAGCACTCTGGGGGCAGCACTCCTGCACGGGCCAGCTCTCCGCTTGGGCCAGTTCACCACATGGGCCAATTTGCCTTCAACAGGGGGCCCCAAGAATCTATTTTTCATCTGAATCAAGTTCTTTGATAAGAAGTGTATTATTAGAATTTTTCATTACTTAAGGGGTGTCAGATTAGATATTTGTACTGAAGTATGCAGAAGATGGAATGTGTGAAAGTATATTTTAGTTTAAGATAATAGAATTGCATAGTTGAAATGGCAGGTATGTGTTTTGAAGACTGCTCCTGTATTACCAAAAATATTGATATTAGTTGCTTAGTCTGACAAACGTATATAATGTACTCAGGGTTAAATATGAGTCTTGTTCTTTTTTTAATTTTTAAAATTTATTTCTCTCCTCCCCACCCCGTTCTGCTCTCTGTGTCTGTTCACTGTGTGTTCTTCTGTGTCCGCTTGGATTATTATCAGTGGCACTGGGAATCTCTGTCTCTTTTTTTGTTGCATCAACTCTCTGTGTGTGTGGCGCCACACCTGGGCAGGCTGTGCTTCCTTTGCGAAGGGTGGCTTTCCTTATGGGATACACTACTTGCACATGGGGCTCCCCTATGCAGGGAACACCCCTGCGTGGCAGGACACTCCTTGTGTACATCAGCACTGCACGTGGGCCAGCTCACCACACAGGTCAGGAGGCCCTGGGTTTGAACCCTGGACTTCCCATGTGGTAGGCAGGCACTCTATCATTTGAGCCAAGTCTGCGTCCCTGAGTCTTGTTCTTGATCATAATTTGTCTCAATATTTTATCTTAAGTACATTTTCAGATTTACCTTTAAAGCCTTATTTCAACGTTGCGTATAAATTTGGAAAGTGACCCTTTTACTGAGATTGGTAAGGCTATTATTATAGGTCAGACTTAATGGTCATCGCTAAACCGTGATGACATGATTTTCATTATAGGGAGGCTTTATCATAAACAGTTAAGGAAAATTTTTGAAGATTTGCTTGTAACTTCCCAAATATATTATTAACAGAATTGCCCTAGTTTTTAAGTTTTAAATTTGTTTTTAATAAGCTGGTTGTCTGTCCCTGATGTTACAGCATGGTCGAGGGTATTGGGTGTTACAATATCTGGGTTCTTGTTTTGCTGTATGATTTATAGTGTGCTTCTCAGGTTCCTCATCTGTAAATAGATGATAATCTTGCTTTAACTTCCTCATGGTTTGTAGTGGGAATCGTATGAGAGAGTGCATTTTAAAAAGCTCTGAAAAATGTAAGAAGGTAGGTAAATAAATATTGGTCTGTAATACTTATTTCTTGTCATTTTTTAAAAGATATTTAAATTTGGCTTTTGTAGCTTATAATTTTAACTTTAAAAATAAAAATGTTAGAAACAGTTCAAATTTGGTGTGATTTATTCATGGCAAAGTATTTCTACATATTTTATTATGCTAAATATTTTTTAAAACTAGGACTTCTTTTTAAAAAGGGTTTAAAACTTTATTAGAAAAAAAATACAGGAAGTCTTCGGACTATAGATGAAGATCCTTTTTAGTTCTGTCTATTGAAGTTTTGTTTTTGTTTTGGATCTGTTGGTGCAACAAAAATGTGGTTTAGGGAAGCAGACTTGGCCCAATGGATAGGGCCTCTGCCTATCACATGGGAGGTCTGCGGTTCAAACCCCGGGCCTCCTTGACCTGTGTGCAGCTGGCCCATGCGCAGTGCTGATGCGTGCAAGGAGTGCCCTGCCACACAGGGGTGTCCCCCACATGGGGGAGCGCCATGCGCAAGGAGTGCGCCCCGTAAGGAGAGCCGCACAGCGCGAAAGAAAGTGCAGCCTGCCCAGGAATGGTGCTGCACACATAGAGAGCTGACACAACAAGATGATGCAACAAAAGCAGACACAGATTCCTGGGGCCGCTGATAAGGATGGAAGCGATCAGAGAAGAACACACAGGAAATGGACTCAGAGAGCAGACATCTGGCGTGGGGGTGGGGAAATAAATAAATCTTTTTAAAAAAATGCGGTTTAGTTTTGGCTCTCATGTGGACCATTTAACCTCTGAATAATGCTGTACAGCTTTCCTGACCATGGAATGGTCAGGCAATAGTGACCATCCTGGTCACTGATCCCATTATAAGAGACAGGTTGGGGAAGACCTGAGGCATTACCGATGCCTTATAATTCTTTTTAATGCTGTTTCTTTTAATGTCTTCTAAGCATTCATAAAACAAAGCTGCACAGTACATAAAGGAAGTGAGTGTGGTTTATTGATGGAAACTAGTATTTTCTAATGCCTACTATGTGCTAGTTACTCTGCTAAGTATATTTGTCATCTCATTTCTTTAAAAAGTACTGAGATATTGGAGGAAGAAGGAAAAAAGTTAAGTACACATTTTGCTTGTTGTCTTTTCTATTGGGATTAGTTCTTTTTATTTGCTGATTTAATGCTGTGAATATTGTGTTTCCATCTTTGTCTTTACCTCTAGTAGACAGGGAATGTGATTTCTAGTCCTGGAGTCATCACTGGTACATGTGTATACCAAATTCATGAATATGAAGTAAGGTTATTTATATATCATAGTTGTATTTTCCCTATATTTCTGTGTGTTTTATTTTTCTTTCAGGATAGGCAGCCTGAACTCCTGTTGTGGCTAGTAAGCTGAATTTTTAATTTATAATATGCGCTATGGATAAGTGGTATTTCTCCCTATTTAGACTATATCAGAGTTCAGCATCAAGTGGTGGTTAAGAGTATGGACCATGGAGCCACTGGGCTTATTTTAATCCTGGCTCTGATACTTGTTAGCTTAATCTCTCTGTGCCCATGTTTTCTCATCTTTTAAAATGGGTAATAATCTCGTCCATCTCATAGACTGTTGTGAAGATTAAGAGAATTAATATTTGCATGGTGTTTGGAACAGTGCCTTCTTTCCTGGAACATAGTAAGTGGTTGAAAGACCCTGCTTTAAAGAAGTCATTATTTGCTAGTGACTTCTTTGAGAAAGATTAAAGAAATAAGACATAAAATCCACTCTTCACTCATTATTGTGAACTTTTTTATTTCACAAAGAAAACCAGATTTTTTAAACCCTCTAGGATTGGCATCTTCTAGTGTTGAGACAAGCAATGACTGTTAAATTATGTATACTAATAAGGCTTATGATATTAATAGGACTAAAATTTTTGAGAGCCTTTTGAGGCCCCTTTGAGAGCCAATTAGCCTTGTTATATTCCACGGCCATAGACTGCAATCCCAGTACTAGTCAACAATCTCTATAGCAAATGTGTGGCATTAACCACTTGGGGAAACAGGAGACTATACATGAATAAGATGAAATGCATCTGTTCCTGATGGATGCTTAATAGAGATATTCTTAGAAAAGAGAAATTCCTAAATTGGGGGACTGTCATTTTATTTTTACATCACTCTTGTCTACAGCCTTTGCATTAGTCAGGGTGGTCTCCATATTTCCCCTTCATGAACTATGCTTAAAGCTGCTGTGTCTCAGCTCAGGCCTGGAATGTTCCTCCACCCCCTATTTTTTTATTCTAACTTTTAACTTTCCATTACCAGCTACCAGCTCATTTATAAAACATTCTGTAATGATTTCAGCTTAGGTTCATCTAGTCTTTTAAGTAAGTACCTTTGCTTTTTTAAAATTTTTGTTTTTGGTACTGTATAATTGGGGCCCTGTTGTATTGATTGCTGATTATTTTATTTCATTTTATTTTTTTTCCTCATTGAGATAATAAGCTAGATGTGGGCAGGGATGTGTTTTTCTTCTATGGTGCTTAGAATGGTGTAGGCACGTGCTCCTTTGGGTTGATAAGAATCACAGAATTGTAGAAGTAGAAAAAAGAATTTATTGGTGGGGTAGCATCACAGAATTCTTTCTACTTTACTATTTTGTATAACATACATGCAGTAAAGTTCGGAAATCTAAAATGTTCAGGTGTTTATGTATACGTGTCTGTGTGTGTGCATATCCATCACGTAACCACCACCCAAATGTACATATAGGAAATTCCCAGGACTGCAGAAGATTTAATTAGGTACTTTTCTAGGCAATATGCTAGAAGGTAATCACTGTCCTAACATCTATCACTATAGTTAGTCTGTCTGTTCTTGAGTTTCACTTAAGTAGTATCCTAAAGTGTGTTACATATTCCTTTTTTTGGTGGGGGGAGCTGGCCTCTTTGACTCAACATTATGACTGTGAGATTCATCCATATGGTTGCATGTAGTGGTAGTTTCTATTTTTTTACTGAGTAGTTTTCCATTGTATGAATGTTTTAGTTTGCTAGGCAATATATTAAAAGCAGGTATCTTAACAGTGGGGATTTATTAGTGTGCAGTTTTGAGACTGAGAAAAATGTCCAAATCAAGGCATCGTGAAGGTGATGCTATCTTCTTAAAGACTGCTGTCAGTGATCTTTGACTCCTCTGCCACACTGTAAGGCAGATGGCAGCCTCTACTGGTCTCTCTCTCCCTTCGCTTTCAGCTTTTTGCTTCTGTGGCTTTCTCTCTTTTTGTCTGAATTTCATTCTCCTATAAAGACTCAAGTAAAAAGACAAAGAGCCACCAGTAAAAAGATTAAGGGCCTTAACTGAAGTAACCTCATGAAAACGTCCTACTTAACAATAGGTTTACGATGACAGGAATGGATTACCTTTAAGAACATGATTTTCTCAGGTACATACAGTTCTGTAGTGGGTAGGACACCGTTAATCCATTTTCCTGTGAATGGTCATTTGGGTTGTTTCCAGGTTTGGGCTATTAGGAATAAGTTTTTCTGAACAGTCTTCATCATTTGTTATGGTAAACATACACATTCATTTCTCTTTGGGACATACTTAGGAGTGAAAATGTTGGGCCATTATGTATGCATGTTTTTAACCTTGGTTTGTATACTATCAAACAGGTTTCCAAAGTGGTTGTACCAGCTATACTTTCATTAGCAAAGAATGAGAATTCCATTTCTTTTATATCCTCATTAAACTGAAAGTTAAAAAAAAATTAGCCATCCTGATGGTTTCTCATTTATGGTTCTAATTTACATGGATCTGATGATAATAATATTGAGCACCTTTTCATATGTTTACTGACCATATAGATGTTTACTTTGGTCAAGTGGCATTTTAAATAATTTGCCCACTGTTGTTGTTTGAAGCTATATGTACCATAGAAAAAATTCCTAAATTTAATCCATTCCTGTGTGTGTGGACCCATTGTAAGTAGAACTTTTTGTTGAGGCTACTTAAGTTAAGGTGTAACCCACCTCATTCAGAATGTCTTAATCCAATTACCAGAGTCTTTTAGAAAACAATGAATTTTCAGACAAAGAAAAAAAAATGGCCACAGAGTAAGAAACTGAAATCAACAAAACCCAAAAGAGAAGGGAGAGACTAGCAGACACAACCATGTGCCTTGCCATATGGAAGAGGAGCCAAGGATCACTGGCAGCTGGTCTTCTGGAAGAACGCACTGCCTTGATGATGCCTTGATTTGAACATTTTCCTGATCTCAAAACGATGAAAGAATAAATTCCTATTGTTTAACCCAATCCATTTCATTGTATTTGCTTTGAGCAATTTAGGAAATAAAACACCAACTTTTTCATTGGATGGTTTGCTCATTGATCCTTTTTAGGAAATCTATGTATTGTGAAAATCTTACCCTAGTCTGTGGCTTGTCTTTTCCTTCTCTTAATAGTGTCTTTTGATAAATAGATTCTTAATTTTAATGAAATCAAAATTATTACTCTTTTCTGGTTATTGCTTTTGTGCCTTTAAGCAATCCTTGCCTACTCAGAGGTCATGATAGTATTTGCCTGTATTTTCTTCTAGATGCTAATTTTACAAACTTAGTTTTATGATCAATCTCATATTAATTTTTCTATGTAGTGCAAGGTGTAAGGGTCTAGGTTCATTTTTTTCCCCCACACAAATATCCATTTCTTCCAATACCATCTATTAAAAATTACAGGGAGTGGATGTGGTTCAAGCGGTTGAGCACCTGCTTCCCAAATGGGAGGTCCCGGGTTTGATCCCCAGCGTCTCCTAAAAAAACAACAACAGGCAAACACCATCTCAGGAGCCGATGTGTTTCAGCTGTTGAGCGTTGGCTTCCCACATACGAGGTCTGGGGTTCAATCCCTGGTACCTAAAAAAAAAAAATTACGGAATTTCAGAAGTGGGAAAAGGAACACTTAGGATCATTTAATTCAACCACTTTAATGAGGAAAATGAAATCTAAAGAGCATCTAAACAAGGATTCTTAATTTTATTTTTATTTAATTAGAGAAGTTGTAGGTTTATGGAAAAATCATACAGAGTTTACAGAGTTTCCAAATACCCTTTCTGTCCCTATTATTAACACCTTGTATTAGTGTGGTACATTTGTTATAATTGATGAAAGACTATTATTATAATTGTACTATTAAGTATAGTCCATGGTTTACATTACGGTTCCCTGTTTTTTATTATTTCACACTTGTCCCTCCCCAGTATTATAAATTATAATATGTTCATTGTAGAAAATTTGGAAAATACCTAAGAGTAAAAAGAAAAAAATTTCAGTAATCTATTATCCACCATTCAAAGATGACCAATGCTTAACAGTTCAGCATTCTATATGTTCATTACAAGTGTTTTGTGATCTGTCTTTTCATTTACATGTCTTGATTTATTTTTCCAGGTCAATAAATAGACTTTTAAAACCAGTTTATATAAATATAAGTACATAAATACAGTGTACGTTTTAACCATAGTGCTACGGTGTACCTTCTTGTTAACTAAATCTTTGTGTTTTGAAAATTCATCCTAAGGATTAATCAGTGCAGAATTACTGGACCAAAGCATATAAACATTACATGGTCTTTGATATAAAATGTGGTGTTTCTGATGATGTGTGATAATGATTTTATTCACGAGCGTAATTGCTTTTAAAATGAGTGCGTTCATTATTTGGTCGCCTCAGTGCTTCCTAACCTTTTTCATGCCGTGGTATGCTCGATTATACATAGAAAGTGATAATAACTATGTGGTACTTCAGGGAAAACCAAGGTGGCGGTCACTGTGCTCCTGTGCCCCAGGCACGGCCTTCCCTCCCAGGCTGCTTAGGATCCGTCTTCTAGCCGCTTTTATACCTGCTTCAAGCTCGGAATTAGAGCACGCTGATGATAAGGTCCTAGACTTTTCCTGTGTTTTGTGTCAGATTTTTTTTTTTTTTCCCCAGAATAACTAATATTGCAAATATGTGTGTGTGTGTGTATATATATATATATATATTTTTTTTTTTTTTAAAGATTTATTTTTACGCCCCCCCCAGTTGTCTGCTCTCTTGTGTTTCTTTGCTGTGTGTTCTTCTGTGTCCGCTAGCATACTTGGTGGCACCGGGGATCTGTGTCACTTTTTGTTGCGTCATCTTACTGTGTCAGCTCTCTGTGTGTGTGGCGCCACTCCTGGGCAGGCTGCACTTTTTTCACCCTTGCAGGGGACACCCCTGCATGGCATGACACTCCTTGTGTGCAGCAGGACTGTGCATGGGCCAGCTTACCACATGGGCCAGGAGTCCCTGGGTTTGAACTCTGGACCTCCTATATGGTAGGCAGATGCTCTTATCAGTTGAGCCACATCCATTTCCCTATATATATATTTTAATGCCACAATTTATCTGCTCTACTGCTAGTGGACGTTTAGGTTGTTCCAGTATTTGTAATTATAGATTGTGCTATGAATATGTCTTTTCTTGGAAATAAGCACTTATTTTTGTTGGTTATGTACCCAGGTGTAGAATTGCCGGGAATAGAGCAGGTATACATTTAGTTTCATTAGATGCTGTCAAAGAATTTTTCACAGTAACTGTACAATTTTACATTCTTATCACCAAAATATGAGAGTTCTATATCCTTGTCAACACTTTATATTATCAGTGTTTTTTCATTCTAGCCATTCTGGTCAGTGAGCAGTCATATCCAGTTGTGCTTTTCCCTGGTAACTGATGATGCTGAGTACATTTTTATGCTTATTGGCCCTGTAAACGGCCACTTTTTTCCTAAATTGAGCTTTTTATTTTGAGAGAATTGTAGGTTCACATACAGTTGTAAGAATACTATAGAGAGATCCTGTGTATCTTTTATCTGGCTTCCCCCAGTGGTAACATCTTACAAAACTGTAGTATACTGGAGGGGGAGGGAGCGGGGCATATGGGAATCCCTTGTATTCTTGATGTAACATTTATATAATCTAAAGCTTCTTTTAAAAAAATTAAAAAAAAACACTGTAATATGCTAACTGTCACAACCAGAATATTGACATTTTTCTAGTCAAGATACAGAATATTTCCATCACTGGAAGGATCCTTCATGCTGCCTTTTTTAGCCATACCTATTTGCCTTCTGTCCCCTTCGTTCAGTCTGTAAGCCTTCATTTCTATAATTTTGTCATTTCAGGAATGTTATATAAATGGATTCATACCATGTGAAATCCTTTGGAATTGGCTCCCCCCCCCCCCCCCCACTGAGTATAATTCTCTGGAGATTCATCCAGGGTGTTTTGTATATTACTGATTTTTTCCTTTTTATTGCTAAGTGGTACACTATATTCTTTGTTTAACCTTTCACTTTTTTTTTTAAAGATTTATTTTTATTTATTTATCTCCCCCTCCCCCCCCTTACCGCTTGCTCACTGTCTGCTCTCTGTGTCTATCCACTGTGCTTTCTTCTGTGTCGGCTTCTTGTCTCCCTTTGTTGTGTCATCTTGCTGCACTGGTTCTCCCTGGGCGTGGGCCATCGGCTCTCTGTGGGAAGTGAACTCAGGGCCTCCCATGTGGTAGATGGGGGCCCAGTCAACTGAGCCACAGCCACTTCCCTAATCATTCACTTTTGAAGAACGTCTGGGTTGTTTCCTATTTGACTATTACAAATAAAACTGCTGTAAAGGTTTTGTACACATGATTTTGTGTGAACGTAAGTTTTCATTTCTTTGGGGTAAATACCCAGGACTAAAATTGTTGGGTGATATAATAGTTGCCTGCTTAGTTTTTTTTTTTTTTAAGATTTATTTATTTAATTTCCCCCCCTCCCCTGGTTGTCTGTTCTTGGTGTCTATTTGCTGCGTCTTGTTTCTTTGTCCGCTTCTGTTGTCGTCAGCGGCACGGGAAGTGTGGGCGGCGCCATTCCTGGGCAGGCTGCTCTTTCTTTTCACGCTGGGCGGCTTTCCTCACGGGCGCACTCCTTGCGCGTGGGGCTCCCCCACGCGGGGGACACCCTTGCGTGGCACGGCACTCCTTGCGCGCATCAGCGCTGCGCATGGCCAGCTCCACACGGATCAAGGAGGCCCGGGGTTTGAACCGCGGACCTCCCATATGGTAGACGGACGCCCTAACCACTGGGCCAAAGTCCGTTTCCCTCTGCTTAGTTTTTTAAGAAACATGCAAAAGTGTTTTTTTAGAGTGGCCGTAATATTGCACATTCCCAGTTGAGTGATCCGGTTGTTCTCTGTATCCTTTCCAGTATTTGGTGTTGCCACTTTAAAAAGTTTTTGTCATTCTGATAGGTATATAGTGATAGTTCATTGTGGTTATAATTTAGATTTCTCTAATGACTTATTTGCCATCTGTATGTCTTCTTCAGTGAAATACCTGTCCATGTGTTTTGCCTATTTTCTAATTGGATTGCTTGTTTTTGCTTTTTTTGCTTTTTTTGCTGTTGAGTTTTGAAGTTCTTTATGTATTCTAGATATTAGTACTTTGTCAGGTATGAAAGTGTCTTCATTTCTGTCTTGGAAAATGTAGAGAGGAACCTGTAAATATCAGGGTTTTTCATTTAATTTTAAAATGTATGTTATTATTATGCAGTTAACTTCCACTTAGGAGCTAGTTTAAGTGGGAAAGTTGGTTGCATTAAACAAAAAAGCCTTTTTCTTTCCAGATTGCAGCAATTCTCCGGAAACGAAAATTAGACTATTATTTACACAAACTACTTCCTGAGATCCTACAATCCGCTTCATTTCTGACAGCTAATGGGGCCTTGTATATGGCTTTCTTTTGCATTTTCAGGTTGGTACTTATAATCACCGTTGGAGGTTGATACAAATTCCATTGTTGAAACTGAAATAGAGATGTTTACATAAATTTTGTTCAGATTACTTTCCGTTTTTTTCTCTGCGAAATGACATTTATCTTAAAGAAAATTGTAAAATCAGGAGCCGTGAGCCTTTTAGCCCAAAGATGCAGTATAAACTTCAAGTTATTGGTGTGATTATGTACCAGAAGTACTTTAATGTATCCATCATTTTCTGAGGACTGCTGTTTTATATCAAGTTGTTGATCAGGATTTCTGAATTTTTTAATTTCACAGATCAAGAAATTGAAGCAACTGTCCAAGATATAGGTTAGGTACACATGCAGAGAACGTACTTCAAAGGACTATAAAATGCACGTGTTTATGTATAAATAATTAGTTAACTTCTGGTATAGCCTAACTGAAGAAACTTGGTTCTGATTCAGTCTTGTACAGACTACTATGACTTATGCTTCATGCAATTTGTAATGTAGAGTGCAGATAGAATTCAGTCTTTTGAATGCAGTGGGATACCATACATGCTTATTAGATGTTTCCTTCTTTTTATCTTTTTCCCTACTGGTTGTTGAAAACCCCAAGTAATGTTTCTTTTTTTAAATCTAAGTTAAAGTATTTACTTAATTATTAAAATTTTATATAGTGGTTGTTCAATTATTTGAAATACCAAGCTGGGGAAACAAACAAGTTAAATGATACACTCATAATACACTGATAATTGATGTTGTTCTTAAATTTGTGATCCTTTTATCTTCATATTAGTATTACCCAGTTAGTGTTGTCCAATTAGTGTTGCCCAGGGTTGTTCTGCAATTTTAACTGCAACTAAAAATATAATTTTATATGTCTTTTACAGACTTTTCCCATAGAGCATTAATATTTGTGAACGTTTCTATTATGCAGAACATAATTGATAAGTGTTTTATACTCTTTAGCAAATCATGTCTTTAAATGGGACTAAAATCTGTGTGAGAAACTTCATTATATATTTTGCTGGAAGATTTGTAATACTTACTAAAATTCTAAAAATAAAGTTGTAAGATAATTAGTTTTTTTAAAAATTTCAATAATAACTTGCTGTTGAAATATATTTCATTATGTTTTGTGACCTATTTTGTTAGGTTATGGAAATATAAAATACTTATAATTAAGATAACATCAATGCTTTTCCTTTCCCTGATTCATTGAGTCCACTTTTCTTTTTAATTTTTGCATTCAGAAGCTTGGAGTTTATATTGGAGGGAGAGCCACCTCTAGTTTTCTCAGGCAGAATGTTTCTGATGGTCTATTTCAGAAATAACAAAGTTATAGTTCCTCAGTAGCTTTTCTAATCCTTTCAAAGCTCAGCTTCAATTAAGAAAATCATTTTATCTTTGATTCTGGATCCTTATTGGTATATGTATATATTATTTTCCTATAAAGCATCATTTAGCAATTGACCTATTTTATTCAGATAATTTAAAAGTAATTTTTACATGCTTCTTCTCCCTTTCTTAGGAACATACTATATTTGTAAGGGGAAAATATTTTCCTAATGTCTCCAAATTTCTTTCTTTGAAAACTCAAGCAGTTTATGGCCATTTATAATGTGAGAGGTACTATACAGATTCCTACTTTCAAGGAATGTATTCTAGTAAATGAAAAAAGACATACATATAACTAAAAAATATAAAATGCTTTGGTTAGTACTATAAAAAAAAGTTACCAAGTGTTGTAGAAGCAGATTTGTTGAATGTGTATTGTGTTAAAGAGTAATAATAATTATAATAAGAACTGTAATAACAGCTGTCATTTTTGAGTGCTTGCTCTATGCCCTGTGTGGTACTGGGAAATAGCTCATACGGTCCTCATAATAGCTGTAAGGCAGGTAATATTATTGTTCCCGATTGGTAGATAAGGAGACTGAGAAAGAGGCTTTGCTTTTTTGAGCAGTGGTGGATCCAGAAAATAAGTAAATGACTAAATTGCTTCAAGGAGAGGTAGCATTTAGTTTGCTGGTGTAGTGGCCTGAATGAAAGATGGTGAGTGACTTAACTATAATAAGTCAGAGGCGGGCAGTAGGTTGGATAGGCATTTGAGAGATTGATTGTGAATAGATTAACTAGGGAAAAAGGAGAAGTTGAGGGTGACTCAACTCCAGTGTCAGAGGTGAATAGGTAGTTGTTGGTGCCATTAACCTAGGAAAGTAGAGGATGAAGAACAAGTTCAAGGGGAATGGGGAGAGGAATGATGAGCTCAGTTTGGGATATGGTGAGTTTGAGGTGCTGTGGGGCATTTAGGTAGAGGGGGGACTGGGAAGGGGGACTAATATTCATCATGACTAAATGACCAACTAGGATTTTCATGCCAACATTCCAAATTTGAATTTCAGGAAGATACTTGGAAAATTCTACTCATGGAGTCCTGGCTTTGGTGCCGCCTTGCCAGCTTCATATGTGGCCATTCTAATTGAAAGAAAAAGCAGGTAAAAGTTTACATATCTACATGTTTAATAGAACTGGTTTACTGTCCCTCACCCCAACTAGAAATTTCACTTATCACTTATTGTCCAGGGATGAGAAGTTTTTGCAGATAAAATTTTCAGTCTTGCAAATATTTGATTAAAATTTAATTTTATGTAAATGTTATTTATATTTAGTAAGCTTACATAATATCTAAATATTGATATTTTAAAGCAATAATCCTCTTTAGCCTCTGTGTACTAGCAAATAAGAGAATTATCTGCTGTGCTTAAACATAGAATATGCAAATTCTAAGTAAGGATCTACTCTGAAACCATGATACCATTTTAACTCCTGAGAAAACTGACATAGTTTTCTCTTGTCATCTATGTCTGTACATTGCTTCAGGCTCATTGAATGTCCTTCTGTAAATTGTTTGGTCAGCTCAACAGTTGAAGTTGAGACTTTTGCATAAGAGAATATGTGCCATTCCATGAATAATTATTTTTATTGCTAAGAAAGAACTGCTTTGATTATATCTTTAACCCAGAAAATCAGGATGGGGTCATGTATTGAAACCTTTCGGTTTAAGTATCTGTTTATTATAGTCGTTGATCCTCTGGTAAGAGTATGGATAGAGAGCTTATCAGGTAACCATATAATTACTCAAACCCTCTGAAGCCACTCTTCATGCATTCTAGTGATATTTAAATTTTTGTGGTTTTCTGACTGATTATCATGATATTTTTGGATTATTAGAATTATTAAACTCAAAGACCTGGTGGATGTTATAACCCCTGCCTTACCAATTCAGTAATGCTCGAAATAGGCCACTCCACCTGAGAGGGCAGTACAGCATAGATTCTGGAGCTATGCTATTTGCCTTAGGATACTGGGTCTTCTCCGACTTACTGTGTAGCCTCTATGGCATATTCCCCATCTGAGAAATGGCCTTATTGATAATATTTACTCATCGGGTTGATCAATTGAATGAATTAACACATAGAAAAGATATAAAGGTGCTTAGGAGAGTGCCTGGCACATATTAAGTGTTATATGAGCGTTAAGTATTATTGTTGTTAGTTTTTACCCATAAGTAATGAGACAGTTGTATTTTTTTCCCTGATCAATTTCAAAATATGGATATTGTTTGTGAAAATATATTTATTTTTAAAAATATGTTATTCATATATGAAGTTTTTAAAGGTGCTCTGAATCAGTGAAAACCATTGCCTTTTTTTAGTACTTGGATAATAAGATAACATTTTTGAAGTTAGCTGCCTACTTTTCAACAGAAAGTGTTCAAATGAACACCTTATAACCATTTCCTAAAGTTAGCATTTTGCCATTTTTACTTTATTTGTATATATGTATGCTTGGTTGTGTGTGTGTGTGTTTATGAACCTTTGGAAGTAAGTTTAGACATCATGACACTTTACTCCTAAATACTCCATCATGCATCTACTAAAATAAGGATATTCCCCTATACAATTATAGGTCTGTTATCATATGTAAGAAAATTAGCAATACTTCCCTAATGCCATACAGTCAATACTGTCCTAAAATGGGTTTTATAGCTTTTTATTTTTTAAATTAGAATTTAGTCAGAGCTTATGGATGTTATATTCTTTATTCTCTTTTAATCTTGGATAGTTTGGCCACTTTTTCCCCATTGCATTGACTTATGCAAGAGACCAGGCCAGCTGTCTTATTGTATGTAACATATTTAGGTTTTGTTTGAATTGTTTCCTCTTGCAATTATTTAATTGGTTTGCTTATTTGTAAACTTAAAGTTTAGTCTAAAGGCTTGATTAGATTCAGATTAAATCTTCTTTGTAAGAATTTACTCTCATAGCTGATGCTGAGGCCATCAGGAGGTCCATAGTTTAGTATTTGAATATGTGATTTAGACGATCATTAGATCTTTCCAATAAATCTGTTATTTATGGAGAATTAGATTAATAATTTTCTGATATTCTACAGTCTTTGCTTTGCTATAATAAATCTCCCTTGATTCTCTCATTTTTTAGTATTTTAAAAAAAATTTTGGTTACTGACACTTTACTTAGGATTTCTGCATTAATATTAGTGAGTTTGTGAGTTCAGGTAGTCATTTTTTTGTGTGTGTATTCTTTTTATATTTGACTATCAGTGTCATATTTACTTCATAGAACAGTTTAGAAGTTTTCTTCCTTTTTCCTTGTTCTGAAATAATTTAGGTAGTAATGCATATTCTGGCCTTTGAATGTTTGGTCAGTTCCTCTGGGAAACCTCCTGAACAGGGTGACATTTTGGGTGGTGGCTCTAGAAAAAGTTGTCAGTTTCTTTTAGGAGATTGGTCTGTTTAAACTGTCAACTCACCTGATAAAGAAAGAAATTTTAAACAGACCAGTTTTCATAGAATGAATTAGAAACATTCTGTAAGAGCTAGGAAGTTCCACATTTCTTAAAAATTATCCATTTCCCAGAAATTATCCATTTTATATAGATTTTTTTTTCATGGAGTTGTACAAATAGTCTGTTATGATTTGATTGAATATTCTGTTTTCAGTGGTTATTTCTTATTTTCATTTATTTTGGGTAATTATGCTTTTTTCCTTTTTATTGTTAGCTAGAAATTTTATTGATTTTGTTTTTCAATGAATCACCTTATTTATTAATTTCATTTTTCAGTTTTTCATTTCAATTCTTGCTTTTAGTCTTTCTTCCTTCCTTTGACTCTTTTGGCTAATTTCCTTTTTTTTTTTGAAAGATTTACTTTATTTCTTCCTCTATTCCCCCCATTGTCTGCTGTGTCCATTCGCTGTGTGTTCTTCTGTGTCTGCTTGTATTCTCATTAGGCAGCTCCGGGAATCGATTCTGGGACCTTCTGGAGTGGGAGGGAGATGATTACTCTCTTGCGTCACCTCAGCTCCCTGTTCTGCTACATCTTCTTATTTTCTCTCCTCTGTGTCTCTTATTGTGTCATCTTGCTGCGCCAGCTCTCCCCATCAGCTGGCACTCCTACACAGGGTGACTTTCCCATGCCAGGCGGCATTCTCATGCAGGGCAGCACTCCTGTGTGGGGCCGCATTCCCACGTGGGCCGGCACTCTACGTGGACCAGCTTGTCCTTACCAGGAGGCCCTGGGCATCGAGCCCTGGACCTCCTGTATGGTAGATGGGAGCCCAATTGGTTGAGCCACATCTATTTCCCTCCTTTCCTTTTTAAAACTTTGTAGTTTGATGCTTTATTTTCATTCTCTTAGTTCTATTGATGTAAGTATTTAAAGCTATTAAATTTTTTCTGATTACTGCTTTAATTGTATCCTATAGATTCTAATATGTAGTATTTTCATTATTACCATATTCTAGAACAGGTATTCTTAACAAGGTGTCTGTGAACTTGAATTGAAATTATTCTTGTGGGGCTGTGTTGGTGTGGGTGTATTATATTTATTAAATAATATACAGTATAGTGTGGACTTCATGAGGTGTCCATAGTTTTCACCTGACTGGCAAAGGGGTCCATGGAACAAAAAAGTTTAAGAACTCCTGCTCTAGAAATTCTGCCATTTAGTTTGTATTTTTCCTTTGTGTTACTTAGTGGGGAGCTTAAAAAGATGGAAGGTCCTCTTTCTTATTAATTTTTAGTTTTATTGAAAACTAGAACTTATGGAACTTAAGTTTTCTTTGTGGTTTAGTCTATACTAATTTTTTTTTTAACTGATTCATGAACACTTGAAAAAAAGGTCTACTGTGTTATCAACTTCAGAGGTTGATACATAGCCATAAGATCTGTGCTGTTAAAAAAAAATCTGTGCTGTTGATTATATTATTTAGATTGTTTCCATTTTTTTTTCTTTTTCATCTCCTTGAACTATCTTGGGCTAAGAGGGTTATCTATTTTTAATGTATATGTATTTAATTCATTATTATTTTTTACTCTCCTGCAGTTTCTGCTTTATGACAGTTGGCTGTGTTATTTAGCACTTAGATATTCATAATTGTTATAGTTTATTTTGAGTTGGGGTCTCTAGCTTTAAAAAGCATGCTCTTTTTTCATTTAACGCCTTTTGGCTTGAGTTCTAAGTTTTTAGATTTCAAAATTGCAACTCTTGCTTTCTTTTGGCTTGTGTTTGTATAATATGTCTTTTCCTTTCTTAAACTGTTTATTTTAGGTTGTCTCATGTATAGCATAAAGGAGGGTTTTATTTTGGTGGGTCAATGTGGAAATCTTTTAAATTTATAATTTAAGTCCATTTACATTTACTGATGCCACTAAAATGCTTGGTTTTGGTTATTTCACATCATTTAATGTTATTTTTACTATGACTCTCACTATGTGGTCTGTTTTCTTTCTTTTTGGTAACTTGTTAGTGAAAGCTGCACAAATAGTACATAGCGTTCCTAGTACTCTTTATCCAGCTTCCCCCACAATGGTGACAGGTTATATAACTGTAGTATAGTATCATAACCAGAAAATTGACATTACTGTGAACTAGAAATATAGATCTTATTTAGTCTTCAGCAGTTTTTACGTGTACTCTTGTGTTTGTATGTGTGTGTGTAGTTCTTTACAGTTTAATCTCACATATAGATTTGTTTAATCACCACCACAATCAGGATACAAAACTGTTCCATCACCACAAAGGAACTCGCTTGTGCTACCATTTTATATTTGCACCTCCCCACCTCTTCTCCAAATCCTTCTCCAAATCTGTTCTCCGTTTCTACAACTTTGCCATTTCGAAGGAGCTATATACATGGAATCATATAGTCTTTAATCTTTCGACATTGATTTTTTTACTAAGCATAATGCCCTAGAGATCCATCCAAGTTGTTGCCTTTATCATTAGCTCATTTATTGCTGAGTAGCATTCCATTATATGGAAGTACCAGAGTTCATTTAAACATTCGTGTTGTTTCTAGTTCTTAGCTATTACAAATAAAGCCTCTATAAACATTTGTGTACAGGTTTTTGTGTGAAGATGTTTTCATTTCTCTGGGATAAATGCTTAAGGAATAGATGAACAACTGTCAAACTATTTTCCAGAAAGACTCTATCATTTTACATTCCCAACAGTAATGTGAGAGTGATCCAGATCCTTTGCATACTCTCCAACATTTGTTATCACTGTTTTTCCAGTACATAATGATACATCATTATGGTTTTAATTTGCATTTCTCTAATGGTTACTGTTGTTGAATATCTTTTCATGTGCATATTTACCATTTATATCTCCTTATTGATAAACTGTTTCTAATGTAGTTTGCCCATTTTCTAATGAAATTTTTTAAACTCTCGAGTTTTGAGTTCTTCATGCATTCTAGATATAAGTCCTATATCAGATTTGTAGTTTGCAAATATTTTTTTCCCGTTCTCTAGCTTGCCTTTTCATCCTCTCAGAGTTTTTCTCAGAACTAAAATTTTTAATTTTGATAAAGTTCAATTTATCAATGTTTTCTTTTATAACCATGCTTTTGGTGGTATGTCTGAGAACTCTTTGGTCTAGTCCTAGTTCCCAAACACTTCTATGTTTTATTCTGAAAGTTTTATAGTTTTTCTCTTTACCTTTAAGTCCATGATCCAGCATGAGTTAATTTTTTGAATAGGTGTGAGACTTAGGTCGAGGTTCCCTTTATTTGGCTCATGGATGCCATTTACTGTAAAGGCTTTCTTTTCTCCCTTGAATTGCTTTTGCACTTTTATTACAAAAAGTCAGATGAATTTTATGGCTCTCTTTCTTGCTTCTCTGTTTTATTGATTTATTTGTCTTTCCCTCTGCTAATATCATACTGTCTTGATTACTGCAGCTATATAATACATCTTTTTTTTTTTAAGATTTATTTTATTTATTTCTCTTCCCTTCCCCCCATTGTCTGCTCTCTCTGTCCATTCACTGTGTGTTCTGTCTGCTTGCTGTCTTGTCATGCGTCACCAGGAAACTGTTGCTTTTTTATGTGTGTGTCTTCTTGTTGCATTAGCTTTCCATATGTGCGGTGCTGCTCCTGGGGTGGGCTGTGCTTTTTTTGTGTGGGGCGGCTCTCCTTGTGGGGTGCACTCCTTGTGTGTGGGGTACCCGTACATGGGGGACATCCTTGCGTAGCCTGGCACTCCTTGCGCGTGGCAGCACTGCATGCAGGCCAGCTTACCACATGGGTCAGGAGGCCCTGGATATCGAACCCTTGGACCCTCCATATGGTAGCTGGATGCTCTATCAGTTGAGCCACAACCACTTCCCTATAATACATCTTAACATTGGATAAAGTGATTCCTTCCACTTCGTTTTACTTTTTCAAAATTGTTTTACCCATTTTAGGTCCATGGCCTGATTTCCATATACATTTTAGAATATTATCTATATCTACAAACAGCTTTTGTTAGTTCTACCTGGGTTGGGTTGCAGTTTTCCATTGACTTTTTTTTTTTTTTTTTAAAGATTTATTTATTTATTTATATTTAATTTCCCCCCCTCCCCTGGTTGTCTGTTCTTGGTGTCTATTTGCTGCGTCTTGTTTCTTTGTCCGCTTCTGTTGTCGTCAGCGGCAAGGGAAGTGTGGGCGGCGCCATTCCTGGGCAGGCTGCTCTTTCTTTTCACGCTGGGCGGCTTTCCTCACAGGCGCACTCCTTGCACGTGGGGCTCCCCTATGCGGGGGACACCCTTGCATGGCACGGCACTCCTTGCGCGCATCAGCACTGCGCATGGCCAGCTCCCACGGGTCAAGGAGGCCCGGGGTTTGAACCGTGGACCTCCCATATGGTAGACGGACGCCCTAACCACTGGGCCAAAGTCCGTTTCCCTCCATTGACTTTTTAATCTCAGGACATGGTAGCTCTAAGAGATGCCCTATGGGAGCTCTTGTATTCCAGGCAAACTGTTCTTTACCTTCATTGGGTAGTTGCATCCTTTCCCTCCTTGATAGTCAGGATCATTCATCCCAGCCAATACAGTCATTCCCTTCTTTGCCTGTTGATGCAGATCCATGAGAAGCCCAAAGTGGCCAGGTGGCAGTCTCACCTTCCAGTTCATTGGAATTGTTGTGTTGTTTCCTGGTGGAGTACTTCTCCTTTTCGAACCTTAAAACCTGTAGACCAGCAGAGCTTAAAGTTGTAGGGACAGGAAGCAAAAATGTCCCTAGTCGATCATTAGGGGTAATAGTGAGTGGTGCCACTCCCATTTCCACCCCTTGATTCCTGGACCTGTGAATCCTGGCTATGGGAGAAACAGCATCATGGAGTGGATGCTGATTTAGTGCATGCACAGCCTCCTGGAGATTGCCTCATCCCTGCAAGGTATTGCTGCCTAGTTGGTGCCATAATTTGAGTCTTCAAAAGGCCATTCCACCATTCTATCAGTTCAGCTGCTTGATGGGGAACATGGTAAGACCACTGAATTTCATGAGCATATGGCCATTTCTGCACATGATTTGCTGTAAAGTGGGTTCCTTGATTAGAAGCAACGCTGTGTGGAATACCATGGTGATGCATGATGGATAAGATATTCTCTAAGTCCATGGGTGGTAATTTTGGTAGAAGCATTGTGTACAGGGAAGGCAAACCCATATCTCTTCCAGGTAGAACAAATTGATGCTCCTTCCATCATGGAAGAAGTCCAATGTAATCTGCCACCAGGAAGCATGTGGATCACCTTGGTGAATGGTGCCCTATCAGGGGCTGAGTGTGTGTCTCTGTTGCTGGCAGACTGGACACTCAGCAGCGGCTGTAGCCAAGTTGGCCTTGGTGAGGGGAAGTCTGTGTTGCTGAGTCCATGCATAACCTCCATCCCTACCATCACGGTCACTTTGTTTATGAGCCTTTTGGGCAATGACAGGAGTGGCTGGGGAAAAAGGCTGTCTGGTATCCACAAAATGGTTCCTCTCATGCACTTGATTATTAAAATCTTAGTCCGTTGACGTTATCCTCTGGAGAGCATTCATGAGGGACACAAATATCTTCATGTTTTTTGTCCACTCAGAAAGGTCTACCACATATGTCTCCTCCAGATCTCTTTGTCACCATTTTTCAAATCATGTCCCTTCCAATTCCCTGACCATGCAGCCAAACCATTGGCGACAGCCCATGAATCAGGATGCAGATGTACCTCTGGCCATTTCTCCTTCCAAGCAAAATGGACAACCAGGTGCACTGCTCAAAGTTTCACCCACTGGGATGATTTCCCCTCACCACTGTTCTTCAGGGACATCCCAGAAAGGGGCCGCAGTTCTCCAGCTGCCCACTTTCAGGTGGTAACTTAATATCATGCAGAATCATCTGTAAAACAGGCTGAGTTTTCTCTTCCTCATTCAACTGATTGTGAGGAACTCCCTAAGAGGCCATAGCTGTGGGCTGGGAAAGAGATGGTAATGTGGCAGGAGTGGTGTCCATGGGCTCTTGGACCACTTCCTCAGGTAACCCACTTGTGCCTTCAGGACTCTACCACTTATACTTAATAATGGAGTGCTGCTGTGCATTCCCACCTTTATGGTTTGATGGGTCAGACAATACTCAGCTCATGATAGACAACTCAGGTCTCATGGTAACTTGGTGGCCCATGGTTAAGTATTTGGTGTCTACTAAGGCCCAGTAACAGTCCAAAAGTTGTTTCTCAAAAAGGAAAAAAGGTATCTGCAGAGGATGGCAGATTCTCCTTTAGGGGCCTGCCAGAGGCTCCAGATGGCATCTCTATTTGCCCCTACTCTGACTGATAGATCTCAGTGACGTTTTGGGTCTCCTGGAATTAATGTCACTTCTGAGCCAGTGACATATTGTAATACCCAAAATGTCTGATCATTTCCTTTTCTCCAGTGTCCAGTTCCCCTGTGTATTAGTCAGCCAAAAGGGGTGCTGATGCAAAGTACCAGAAATCTGTTGGTGTCTATAAAGGGTATTTATTTGGGGTAGAAAATTACAGTTACAAGGTCCTAAAGAGTCAAGGAACCATAAGAGGTACTTCCTCACCCGGGCTATGTTGCCACGTGTTGAAGCAGGATGCCGGACAATGTCTGCGACGGTTCAGCCTTCCTTTGTCCCAGCTTATAGCGCTCAGCTGCTCAGTTCTTTTCCCAGGGTCAGCTGTAAGCTCTCGGGCAAATGGCTCACCTGTCCCTGGGGCTACAGTGTCAAAACCTAGTTCTCTCCTCTGCCATGTCTTTTTCTGCATATATACTTCTCTGTTCTTGATTGAGCATCTGTTTATACAGCCCATTGTATTAGTTAGCCAAAGGTGTGCTGATGTAAAATACCAGAAATTGATTTGTTTTTATAAAGGGTATTTATTTGGGGTAGGAGCTTACACATACCAAGCCATAAAGCATAAGTTACTTTCCTCACCAAAGTTTTGGAGGAGGATGGCTGCCAACGTCTGTGAAGGTTCAGGCTTCCTGGGTTTCTCTTCCGGGTTCTTGCTTCTCTCTGGGTTCAAGTTTCCTCTGTTCCCAGGGCTTGCTTCTTCTTGGGCTCAGGGCTCCTCTCTTCCTGGGGCTTGCTTCTGTTTCCTCTGTGTGCTTACTTCCTGGGGCTCCAGCTTAAGGCTTCAGCATCAAACTCCAACATCAAAACTCCAGCATCAAAAACCCTCAACTCTGTCCTTTGCCATGCCTTTTATCTGTGAGGGTGGGGACTCAAGGCCCTAATGACATGGCCCAATCAAATCCCTAATCATAACTCAATCATGCCCAGGTACAGACCAGATTACAAACATAATCCAGTATCCATTTTTGGAATTCATAACCATATCAAACTGGTACACCCGTCAAGGGGGTGGGGACTCAACCCTGCATGCCCTAATGACATGGTCGAATCAAAGCCCTAATCTTGATTTAATCAAGTAAACAGTAAAGCCTTTGAATTTGTATCAGTCAAAGGGTGTCATGCCCAGAGGCACTCCTGTGCAGGGTGGATTTCCTGCACCAGCATTCCTACACAGGGCGGCACTCTGCGTGGGCCAGTTCACTGTGTGGGCCAGCTTGCCCTCCCCAGGAGGCCCTGGGCATCGAACCCTGGACCTCCTATATGGTAGACGGGACCTAATTGGTTGAGCCACATCTGTTTCCCCTCTTTTTTTCTTTTTTTGCTGGTGCATAGTCAGTATCTCCAGTTCCATGAATTGGATTATACGTCCTTTCCCCACTAATTTAGTTTCCCAGCTGCTAAAACAAATACCACATGATGGATTGGCTTAAATAATAGGAATTCATTGGCTCATGGTTTTGAGGTTAGAAGTCTGAAATTGAGGTATCAGCGTGGCCATGCTCTCTCTCTGAAGACTGTAGCCTTCTGGGGCTGGCTGCCTGGGCCTTGGCTTTTCTGGCAGGTGGAAACGCAGTCTTCTGTCTCCCAGGCTCCCTTGTCTTCCCGGTTCTTGCTGCTCCCTGTGGCTTTATTCTCCGTGGCCCTCTTTAGGCCTCTAGTAATAGGATTAAGGCCCATTCACATTCACTTGGCCATGCCTTGACTGAAGTAACCTCATCAAAAGGTCCTATTTACAAGGGTTCACACCCACAGGAGTGGATTACACTTAAGAACATGTTTTTCTGTGATATGTAGCTCCAAACCACTATATCCTCCTTCTAATATATGGTTTTTCAAAAATATATATTTGTGTGTGTTATTGAGCTTTCAATTTCTTTCTGTTGATGTATTATATTAGCCTGTGTCTCAACTTTAAATTCTTAGTTAAAAAAAACAGCTTTACTCTGAAAATCAAAGTTAGTTCATATACAATAACACTAAAGTAAAATTGTATTATTGGTTTTAAAAGCATTACTTTCCTAGACAATAAAAAGAAGTTTCCTGGAATTGAGGTGATAATGTGGGTTTTGGTTGCTAATTTTTTTCCTTTTTATTTTCATTTTTGATTGGTGAACTTCCTTTATAAGTTCCTGCTTTTATGTCTTTTAAGTGGATTTTTAAAGTACACTAGTATTTCATTTAGACCCTAGATTATAGAAAATTTGTTGGTGGTATAACTTATGACCTGTTCTGAATACTAACTGAATTGTTCTAATTTGAAAGACAATATTTTTTGGTTTTGTTTAGCTTCACATGGTTGCTGAAAAAAATTGATCCTTCCCTTGATTTGATTGTTATCCAGTTGAACTCCTTGTGATATGTGTTGATTTAATTCCGTTGTTTATTAGGTGAAGCAGTTCAGAACACCGGGCAATAGCTCTTACTGTTGAGGGATGAATGTATGTGTGTGTGTGTGTGTGTGTGTGTGTGTATCAACCACAAATTTTGATTGGGTCTAAAATCTGTTTTATACCACCCCCATGCTTTGTACAATCCATTCAAAGTGTACACTTGGTGGATCTTATTTCCTGGGGTAGAAGATGGACTGTCATTAAAAGAACAAATATGAGAATATTTATGAACTTTAACTTATATATAATACTAATACAGGGGGTTAATAATTGGGTGGGTTGGGTGAAAATACACTGAATATAAGATATTGGCTATAGGTAGTCGTAATATCTTGACGATGCTGTCTCATAGTTTGTAAGAAATATTTCACAACAATGCAAGGTCTTTACTCTGGGATTATAAATCTAGTACTCGTATAATCAGTTTTTCAAAAAAGCATTTAATGAGGTTAGAATATATAATGGATATATATATGATTAAATGTAGCTGAAGATCTAGCTATAGCTGTATGGATGTCTTCATCTATCTTGGTTTAACTTTCCTTACCCTGTATCTTTTTTTTTCCTCTTTCCATTGCATGCTTTCATCCATCCCTCCCATTCCTGAATTAAGCCTGTTCTGCCAGCTAGTTCCTGACACCTAGTAAGAGGGCAGTTTACTCAAATCTTAATCACATCACTGCAGGGTTCTGAGAAAGCTTTGAAGTTGTTTCCAAGGTTGCTTAAAAAATTTGTGCTACAAAGAATTGTGATCCTGGTAACCCAGCAGGAAGCATTGGTAACATCTAGTTTATCCCTAGGAGGGCTGTTAAGAACTAGTCTTCTCTTTCTCTTCCTAGGAGGTGCTTTGTTTGTGTTTCAGAAAGAAGTTGTTTTGATGGATTTTGTTTTGTAGAATTACTATGGAATTTGCTTTGATATTTAAGTTAAAAACTCTGCTATGTGCTTAAATATAAACATGGATTAAAACATAAAAAAATTGCGTATTTTTTTCTAAGCGTATCTGTGGATTGAGTTGCTAAATTGCATCTTAGTAGTTATAATTCCCCTAAGCAGATATTACCAAAATGAATGAACTGTATACACTATGTGACTAAAAGAATATCATAAACTTGACCCATAAACTTGGCATTTTCAAGTTTCACATGTTATCTTCACAGGAAGAAAATTAAATCCCAAAAAGTTTATGTATATATAGTATATATAATAGATTATGATCATAGAATCTTACTTTAGTCTAGAAGTTTATCTTGCTCATTCCTATACCATAGGAAGTATTTCCATACTTTCTGACAGATGAAAATTGATTATATCTTGTGAAAGACTTAGGAGATGATTAAATAGCATCTCTTAGTAAACCACTGCAATGTTTAGGAACTCTCACTTTCTTTTTCTTTTAAAATATCTAACATCTCCTTATTTGTAGAACATGTAAGTATTGTTACATTTATACTTTTTTTTTAAAAAAAGATTTATTTATTTATTTATTTCCCCCCCCTCCCCTGGTTGTCTGTTCTTGGTGTCTATTTGCTGCGTCTTGTTTCTTTGTCCGCTTCTGTTGGCGTCAGCGGCACGGGAAGTGTGGGCGGCGCCATTCCTGGGCAGGCTGCACTTTCCTTTCACGCTGGTTGGCTTTCCTCATGGGCGCACTCCTTGCGCATGGGGCTTCCCCACGCGGGGGACACCCTTGCGTCGTGGCACAGCACTCCTTGCGCGCATCAGCGCTGCGCATGGCCAGCTCCACACGGGTCAAGGAGGCCCGGGGTTTGAACCGCGGACCTCCCATATGGTAGACGGACGCCCTAACCACTGGGCCAAAGTCCGTTTCCCACATTTATACTTTATATGTATATGTAGAATTACAAATATTTAGAATTAGAGTAGTTATACTGTTCATCGCTATGTAATGTGTTACATATAACATTATTCAAAAGCCCACTAAGACATGAAGTTTGTCTTAAGAAGGTTAGCTGAAGAATATATTCATTAAGATTTCCAGTACTAGAGCATTATTGTTCAACTACTTAGACATTATATTTTTAGTAGATAATAATTGGTATTTGGAATTTTAGCAGGATGTGAAGATACCTTTTAATCTATTAAAATATTATGGAAAGTAGAATTACTGTAATGTTTTACCATAGAAAAAATGATACTCTGATTGAAGAGTTAGAGTTCCTAGTCAGGGGTTCTTAACATTTTCTTTTTAGCCAGTATCTCTCGGCAGGTACACCTACTTCAATTTTCAATGTGAGTTGAGGAGATTCAGTCCCTCCTTCCCCAGTCTTATCTATGGTTTAAAGAAATAAATACCCAACCAACTTTGGAATGCTTATTTGCTGAGCTTCACCAACCCTCTAATCTAGTGATTTTCAACAGAAAGGGAGTATCTGTGTATCAGTACCTCCTATGAAGTTAAAAAGTTACTGTCTTCCTTGCCCCAGCCCCTCCTCTTTAGACCTCTGCAGCCCTCTGTTCTACTTGGAACCTCCCCTTTCCCTATCACGGCTGTGGCAGTGTTTTAGTGTGTAACTTCCTTTCCAGAGAGGATTTACCCATTTGGAAGGAAGTGACTTGTTTTAGGCTATATGTAGTCAGGTGTTAAATAATAAAATGGCATCTCATTAACATCAGTTTCTTGTGACACTTAGTATCACTAGAGATAGCGTATGTACAGCTATAAAACTGACGTTGGAATAGCAGATGGAGACATTGCATTAGGGAAACCCTACCAAGAAGAGTGGACCTAAAATCTATCCTATCATGCACTTTACAGATAATGGCGGTTCTCCTTGAGGCTTTTAGTTCTGGGTTGAAGTTCACGTAAAGCTGGGAAGGAGGTGATCTTCCTCCTCATATTCTCTTCTCCAGTTTTATTTGGGGAGGATAAATTGAAATGAGAGCAGAATAAGGCATAATCTAATAACAATATTAGAATAATAAGAGTATGTCAGTCAAAGCTCTATTCATCCTCAAAGAACAGAAACCTGTTTGGGCACCATATTAAATGAGTTGGCGAATTGCAGAAATTAAAAGTTCCTTAGTAGGGAAAGGATTTCCTTCTCTAGCAGCAGGGCAGTGCATTGAACAGAACTTGAAACTGGAGTCAGAAGAAATGATTGCTAAATCCAGTTTGTCTTTGTGCTACTTTTGTATTTTAAAGGAAATTATTTAACTTCTCTGATTCTTGATTTTCTGTAGTGTGAGGCTAAATAATAATCTGCCTTATCCTTCGTTAGGGCTGTTGGGAAAATTAAATCTGATTTAATAATTTTTATTATACCTTACAAACAGTTAAATTTCATGCAGATGTCTGGTGAGCTCATCACTTCTTTTGCTTGCTAATAACCTGGAATGATTAAATGTCTCCCTTCTGGTGGCTGGCATTGGTGATTATATGTCTATGGTGTGTTCCTCTATTTATTTTTTAAAGACGTTTCCTATTGTCATCTTGATGATTAGGTTTTTTGTTCTAATAATTCAATAGTAATTTCTTTAGCACCTCCTATGTGCCAGGTAGTAGGCATGCAGGTTTGTGGGAATGTATAGGTAAACAAGATAATCTCTGCCCTGTAGGTAAAGATAAACATTTCTTTTGTCCAGTTGATGGGGGCTAGTGATGAAACTATAGCTGTGTTACTGGTGAATGTTAGATACAGTATTAGGTTAGTGGAATAAAACAAATATTTTAAAGAATAGCACCATACATTAACTTAATTCCTCTGAAAGTATAGAAATATTTTTATTTTAGAATTTAAATTAAGACTATTTTTTTTTCTTCATATGTGATTAGCTTTTGGTAAAATTGAGAAGCTTTTAGCTTTTTTTTTTCTGTTGTGTGACTCTTAGATGCTGCTGATACCTCAATTTTTCTTTATATACTTTATATAAAATAAGTCATATCAGACATCTCTGATTTACAATTTGGCAAGAACTGGTAAGGTTGGTATGATTTAGTAAGAACAATTTCAGTCCATGTAGAAATCGTAGAAAAGAAGACATAAAAGGATGCTTCAGTCTACCAGTATTTTTAAATTCTTTTTTGGAGGACCCTAGGGTTCTGTTGTTTTGCTGAGATGCGTTAGAACTTATTAGGAGGGAGATTGTGTGGGGTTATGGCTCAGTGTGTGTTTGGGCTTCCTTTCTCCTTCCATCCAGAGTAGTAGGTTCAATATTATTGCTTAAATATTGGAGATAAATATAAGGTTTTTTTAAACATAATTTTCATGTTTATAAAATGGAAGTTAGATAACTTGTCCTCTTCCCTCATTTTAATGACAAAATGACAAAGTATCAGAACTAAAGTTAACTGAAACCCTGATTTCCTAACTTCTCTTCAGTACTGTTTGTTAAGTCATAATGCCTCCATGTGACTTCCGGAATATTAAAATTTCTATTAAGCCATTTAAAATAACTAACACTTAGGACTGTAAATGATTGAATTGGATATCAAGAAGGTTTCATTGGCAATGTCAGGATCAAGAATGATGTTTAAATAAAAGTGATTTGATTCTCGTACTTGTTTATAAGTAAATTATTTTTTCATTGGGAACAAAAAAATATTCCTAATTGAAACCTCAGTAAGTTTTTATGCTTTTCAGAGTTTATGTGAACTCTGCCCTTGAACTTTTAAAACGCATTGAAGACCTCTTTCATAGAAAATAAGTTAAGCTTCATTCATTGTTTATATGCAGTTAATCTAAATAAAGTGATTAAGGGCAGAAAATTATTATTATCTTTGAGTTTCTGCCTGGATTTTCAATAACTTTGGTAGATACACAATTTTTCTGTTAAGTGAGTGTTTGTAGAATTTTGTCTCTCTCCTTTGGAGTTAGATAATGTACTTAGTGTCTGACTTCTAACTTAACAATGAAATTAAAACCAAGGTGATTTAGTGTAATTTGTAATGGCATATAATGAAATGAACAATTCAGTTGTGAGTGAAACAGGAAAAATGAAGGTTTTTTTTTTTTTTTGTTCGGGGGAATGCATTTTTATTTAGTCAGGATTGTTCTGACCTTGGCTATTTTGGCAAGATGAATTAGGATTTTTTATTTCTAAATTTAGAAGTCTCTAGTATAAACATAGACTAGTAACAAATTTGTCTATTCTTCCTAATGACAAATAATGATAAGACAATAGTAATTTAAAATTGCTTTTAATTCCCCTTTTCAGAATTTTAATTAAAGGCACTAAACAGATTTACTCATGGAATCTATTTAGATTTAAGTATTAGGGCACTGAAAACTTAATTCAACATAATCTATTCCTCTAATATAGAAATACGTTTCTCAACTCCCGATAATCCTGTTGTTAGATTTCTTTATAAAATTGATTAATTGATAAAGTAAAATTGATGCTTACTCTTACACTCTTACCTCTTATTTTTTTTTTTTCCAGGCGAGGGCTGCTCACAATTTATATGGCCAACTTGGTAAGTAAATTTTTTTTTTTTCAAATTATTTGAGGTTTTCCCACATGGTTAAAAATTAAAAAAAAAATAAATTTTCTTAAAAAGAAAAGAAAGGAAAGCCATTTAAATTTGAGATGATTTTGGTTTCTGTTTTAAAGGATAGACTTAAATGTTCAAAAGATCCTTGATACCATCTGATCTTTTCCTATCATGCCAGAATGAGTTTATCTTATTTCAGGAGGACAGTATTTCATGCCGCATGTTCTTCATTGTTCTTTTTTCTTTAAGTTTAAATCTTCATCTTTGATAGAGTATATCTTGAATTTCATTTCATATTCTTCCTCTGTTGCCATTTCATGTGGGGAAAATAATTTTGGGCTTTTATGATATGTATTCTTCCTGGGCATTAAAACAGCATTGAGTACAGTTAACACAATTAGCTAGGTTTCCAAATTACAACGTTTACAGACATGAAGTTAGTATTATATAGTGTGATATATTTTAATGTAAACATATAACCAAGGCCATAGTTTATGTTGCTAAGTTCATGTTTTAAAACGTATTCATACTAAAGTCTTTTTTGTTTTTTTAATAGAACTTGTAGGCAACATTAAAAAATTCAACCAAGAAAAGATAAATAATTATTTACCTAAGGGTAGATTCTTGAATTCTGTGATAAGGGAGTATAGTTCAAAGCTTTTTTGAGCAACTCATTTAAGCTATAAAATATGTAATTTTTATTCTGTACTATGTACTATGTTAGATGCTGGTAAGCAAGGTCCAGAGACATTTGTGCTCATGGACTTCCTGTCTAGTGGAGAAATCATGCCAGCAACATAAAGGTAAAAGGCTGGAAAATGAGTTACAGTGTGCTATGAGAGGCAGAGAGTAGCACCAACTGTTCTGGATGGAAGGGCTATGTGGGTTGAAGGAATCATGGATGTCTTTGAGACTGATGAAAGATACGGCCATGCTTCATAGAAAACTACTCATGTATAGAATAGAAAGTCACTCAAATTTCCACACAAATCGGGTTTCATGACAATTATTTTACCTCATCACTTTGAGGATGTTAATCCTTTATCTTTGTTCTCTATGGATACTTTTGGACTCTATTGTCCGACTGGTTTGACTTTTTTGGTAATCTCTCTTTTATCTAGATTATTTGTAAGATTTTCCTTTTGAAGAATTTGTCTTTGGATATTGGATTCATTAAGCTGTGGGCTTATTTTTATTTAGGTTGCTTAGGACTCACTTTACTTCTTCAATTTGAGGACTAATAATGTTTAGTTCTAGAATTAAATTCACATCCATTCTTTTTTTTTCAATCTTGCTCCTATATTTTTTCATTCTGAAACTTATTTTCGATGTTTTCAAACTTTATTATTTCCTTCTCCATGTCTCTTAATTGTCCTTTTAACAATTTCTGTTTATATATATTTAATCTGAGTTCTGGTTAATCTCTTCAGATCTGTCTTCAAGTTAACCCAACTCTTTACCTATTTTTTAATGTTTTGCTGCTTAACCTACCCATTAAAAATGCACTTTTATTCATGACTTTTTAATTTAAAAAAAGTGAAAAGTACTGGCATCATAAAATCCAGAAAGATTACATATTATTTTTATTGAACAACTAACTACCTGATACACCTCTATAATATTTCTTTCATCATTATATGGTTACAAATTCTTTGGTCATCTCTTCATATGGTGATGTTAAATTTTCTGTAGCAGAAATAGATAATTCAGTATTTTCTCTTGCACAGTTATTCTAAATATGATTTTAAAAATTATTTGGTCCTCTCTCGGAAAGCGTAGGCATCACCATTCTAAAATCCTCAAGATTGAGGAATAAACAGATACAAGGGGAGAATGCAGTTATGGACTAAAGTAGACTTACTATTTTTTTAGCAGTGGAAGAACTTGTATCATTGATATAAAGGCAGTGGTCAGCCATGGTTCTGAGGGGAGGGAAAGGGAAGAATAGGTGTAACATGGGGTCATTTTGGGGGACACTGGAATTGTTCTGAATGTCATGCAATTACGGATACAGGCCATTATACATTTTGCTAAAACCTGTAAAAATGTGCAGTGCAAAGTAAACTATAGTAATGTAAACTATAGACCAAGGTTAGTAGCAGTGCTTCAGTTTGTGTTCATCAATTGTAACAAATGTTCCAGACTACTGAAAGATGTTAGCGGGGGATATTGTGGGCGTGGGAGGGGTCGGGTATGTGGGAATCCCCCTTTATTTTCAATATATCATTTATATAATCTAAAGCTTCTTTAAAAATAAAATGAAATTTTAAAAATTATTTGTATTTTGAATTGTTTAAACCACATAACTTTACATACAGACATACCCTTTGTTTTGCATCCTGCTATAGGTAGTGTTTCACAAACACAGGAATTCTGACAAAGTCTTTTTATACTATTTCCATTGAAAAAGAAAAAGTTAGAGTGCATTTATAGCAAGTACAATTGTATGCACATTGTTCCTTTGACAGGAGAGAACTTACATTTTTGCCTAGGCCCTGAGAAGCCTCAGGTCCTCTGCTTATTACCTTGCCTGTCTGTGTCCTGGCTTTGTGTGTTCCAGTCTTGGTTCTTTGTTACTGCCCACACACTTTCAGGCTGGGGACCTACTGTAGGATATGTCCATGTCGCAATATTGCCTCTGGGCCTCCGCCTTTGTGTCCCGATGTGGCGAGCTGGCACAGCTGATGGGAGAGAGTATTCTTGGAGGTGACTCCTTCCCTGGGCCACTAGCATGGACTTATCTACACCTGGAAGCAAATGGAAACCAAATGAATAAATATATCTTGCTAACCCCAAACTAAATGTATTCCAGCTCAGGTCCTGCTAAGCTGGATCCCATAATGCCTGTAATTGCCACAGCGCTATTTAGGCAAGTGTGTCAGAGAGGAAGTCAGAATATACTGTAAGAGTGATCTTAACCATCTGCCGTTACTTTTGCAAAGTTTACCGAAACAGGTGACTACGTGACCAGATTGCTCAGGGCGCTTCTCAAGGCTAGGATGGAGCCCATGAGAATGAGGGGTCCTTGGACCTCTCAAGCCTTCTCGCTCACCACTCTCCCTCGTCATTCTCTACTTCACCCATACTGCAGATTGCCATGCTCTGGTGTTTGGCCAGCACGACAGGACGGTTTCCTCCTCAGAGCCGCTGTACTTGAGCACTTACCCCAGATATCTGCATGGCTTCTCTGTCCTTTCATGGAGGCTTTGCTGTCACGTCACTGAGGCCTTCCATATCTACCCTGCATAAAATAACAACCACCCTCCTTGCTCTTCACACCCCTACGGCCCTACCCCATGGATCTGTTTGTGTTTTCCACAGCATCTATCAACATTTGATGTATCTTTTTTTTCCTTGCTTCTTTCCCCGCCCTGCTGTTTTTGCTGTCTATGTCCATTCGCTGTGTGATCGTCTGTATCTATTTCTCTTTTTGTCTTCTTGTCTTTCTCCTCTAGGAGTCACTGGGATTCGATCCTGGGGACCTCTGATGTTTAGAGAGGTTCCTTGTCAATTGTGTCACCTCAGTTCCTGGTCTCTGCTGCACTTCACCTTGACTCTCCCCTTTGTCTCTTTTGTTGTGTCATCATCTTGCTGCGGGACTCACTTGTGTGGGCACTGGCTCACCATGCGGGCACTTGGCTTGCTGCGTGGGCACTGGCTCACCATATGGGCACTTAGGCGGGCACTTGGCTCACCATGCAGGCACTCGGCTTGCCACATGGGCACTAGCACGGGCACTTGGCTCATTGCACGGGCACTGACCCACTGCATAGGCACTGGCTCACTACACAGGCACTCACGTGAGAACTCGGCTCGCAACCTGGGCACTCGGCTCACTGCATGGGCACTTGGCTCGCTGTGCAGGCACTTGGCTCGCCATGCGGACACTCGCATGGGCACTCGGCTCACCACGTGGGCATTTGGCTCGCCATGTGGGTACTTGGCTCACCGCACGGGTGCTCGGCTTGCCACACAGGCAATGGCTCGCCAGGCAGGCACGCTTTCTCTTCTTCTTTTTCACCAGGAGGTCCCAGGGATTGAACCCGGGTCCTCCCATGTGGTAGGTGGAGGCCATATCACTTGAGCTACATCTGCTTCCCTTTTTTTTTTTTTTTTTAAGATTTTAAATTTTGAAATACTTTCAAAGTTACAGGACAATTGCAAATTCAATACAAAACCCAAACAGTGAATACAAACATACTCCCGTCTCCCTAGAATACTCAGATCTACCAATTTTAACATCTCGCAACATTTGCCATTTCCTCCCTCCCTCCCTCTATCTCTGTCAGTCAATTTTCTGATCATTTGAATAGGTTGTGTACATCATGCTCCTTTAACACTTAATACTACCATGTGCATTTCCTAAGAACAAGGACAATCACTTAAATAACCGCCTTAAGTACAGTGACCATTTTTTTGATAGAAATTTAACATTGATACAAAGCTTACAATCTATATTCTTAATTTTCCATGTGTTCTAGTAATGTCCTTTTTATTTTTTTCTCCTCCCTTATTAGATCCCATCCAGGATCACATATTAGATTTAATTGCCATTGTTACTTGAGTTGTCCTCCTTGTCTCCTCCCTCCCTTCCTCTCTTTTGCTCTTTCCCTCTTTCTCTCTTTCTTTTTAATTGTGGGACATATGTACAACATAAACTTTTCCATCTTAACAACTCCCAAGCATACCATTCGTTGGGATTAATCACATTCACAATGTTGTGGTACCCTTACCATGTTGTGGTACCCTTACCAGGCATATCTTTCTTTGCTTATTATTTTATTATCTTCCTACCTTGGAATTTAAGCTCTATGAATGTAGGGTTTTTGTCTGTTTTACATATAGCTATATCATGTCTAGAACAGGGCCTGACATGTTAAATATGTTATAATTTGTTAAATGAAGCAGTAAATGAATGCTTTTATTAAAGTTAAAAATTTAGAGGAAAATACCAAATTATATCTAGATGTTTATTTGAAAACTTGTTTTGAATATGATTTACCTTACAAATTAACTTCTGCTTTTATGGCTGCTTTAGTGTATAGTTTTGATTAAAAGATAGATTGAGGGACGCGGACATGGCCCAATGGATAGGGCGTCTGCCTACCACATGGGAGGTCTGCGGTTCAAACCCCAGGCCTCCTTGACCCGTGTGCAGCTGGCCCATGCGCAGTGCTGATGTGCACAAGGAGTGCCCTGCCACGCTGGGGTGTCCCTGCGTAGGGGAGCCCCACGTGCAAGGAGTGCGCCCCATAAGGAGAGCCGCCCAGCGCGAAAGAAAGTGCAGCCTGCCCAAGAATGGCGCCGCACACAGCAAGACGATGCAACAAAAAGAGACACAGATTCCTGGTGCTGCTGATAAGGATAGAAACCGTCACAGAACACAACGAATGGACACAGAGAGCAGACAATTGCGGGGAGGGAGCAAGGGGAGAGAAATAAATAAAAAGTAAATCTTTAAAAAAAAAAAAAAAGATTGAAAGTTGGTGGTTATGGTCCTGTATTTTAGATGAAATATGTCACTTGGTTTGGATACCTCTTTTGCCAGTTTTTGATAGTATACCTAGAATTCTGAAAAAGAAAAAACCAGAGGAAATCATCTACTTTTAAACTATAAACTTAAGTTATGAAGTGATAGCAAATGCTGCACGAAACCTAAAAAAAGTATTTTCGAAAGAGTTAATAAATATTGGTTATATTTTATCTATAATATGTGACATAGTGTTTTGAATTTTCTTAACGGTGTTGTTATTGTGCTAGTTTCCTTCCTTATTTTAAAAAATTTGTGGTAACATATATACAACGTTAAATTTGCCTATTTAACTATTTTTAAGTGGTGCTCGCTTTGGCAGCATATGTACTAAAGCTAGAATGATGCGAAGAAGATTAGCATGGCCCCTGCGCAAGGATGACTTGTAAATTCTTGAAGCATTCCATACTTTTCATCAATTGTGAGAAATGTACCACACTAATGAAGGATGTTGCTGATGTGAGAAAATGTGGGAGGGCTAGGGAGTGGGGCATATGAGAAATCTCCTGTATTTTTTATGTAACATTTATGTAATTTAAGTTTCTTTAAAAAAAAAAGTATATTAAAAAAAAACGATTTTTAAGTGTACAGTTCAGGGGCATTAATTACATTTACATGTTGTGCTACTATGACTACCATATATTACCAAAATCTCCTTCCTTATTTTTTAAAGACTTTAAAATATTAGTCTTGCATATTAGGAAGCATTCGAGGTTTAGAGTATTTTTTTTAGCCATGCACATCTTTTTTCTATATTAGCATACGGTATATACTTTATATGCATATACTGTATGTATTTATACTCTTATCTTTGAGTTCTAAGTAAACTTTATAAAACTTGTGTGTGTGTTGCCTGGTTTAGATCATAAATTCTTTGAGTGGAAATCTTTAACTTTGATATAATTAAGTGTTGGAGAGTGCCCTTAAAATACTATACCTTTTTTTTTGTAATTAAGCTTTTAATTTTGAGATAATTATAGTTTCATATGTAGTTCTATGAAATAATGCACAGAGACCCCATGTAGGTATTACCTACTTTCCCCAGTGGTAACATCTTGTAAAACTATGATACGATATCATAGCCAGGATATTGGCATTGATGTAGTCTCAAATAGATGTTTTAATTTCCTGGTTGCTGAAACAAATACCACACAGTGGGATAGCCTAACAACAGAATTTATTGGCTCTTGGTTTCAGAGGTTTCTGAGAAGGCTCACTTCCTCATGGGGTTCCTTTTAGTTGGCAGTGCCTGTGATGGCATCTTGTCTTTTCTCTTTCTGGATCCACTGACCTCCGGCTCCTTGCTTTTCCTGTGGCTTTTCTCTGTCCAGTAGTACCTTTGCTTATAAGAATTTCAGCCATGTTGGACTAGGACTCACCCTCATTCCATGTGGGCACACTTTGATAGCATCTTCCAAGGTCCTGTTTACAAATGGGTTCAGACCCACAGAACCAGCGTTTGGGACCTGAACATGCCTTTGGGGGGGACGTGATTCAATCCCCAGCAATACAGAGAGCATTTGTGTCACCACCAGGATCCCTCATGTTGCCCATTTCCTAGTTCCTCTTGTCTGCACCACCTCCTTAATTTCTGATAACTGCTACTCTGCTATCAATTGCTGTAATTTTGTCAGTTTAGGAATATTATATAAGTGGAACCATGTAGTTAGTAATTGTGATTAGCTTTTTAAATTCTCTGGAGATTTGTTCAGGTCATTGCCGGTATCACTAGTTTGCTCCTTTCTGTTGCTGAGCAATATTCCATGGTATGCATATACCAGTTCTTATACCCGTTTGCCCACTGAAGGACATAGGGCTTGTTTCTGGTTCTTGAATCTTAAGAATAAAGCTGCTGTACATATTCATGTAGAAGTTTTTGTATGAGCATGTGTTTTCACTTCTCTGGGATAAATGTCCAGGAGTATAATTCTTAGGTTGTGTTGTGGTAGTTGCATGTTTAGTTTTTTAAGAAACTGTCCTACTCTTTTCTAGAGTGATGTGCCATTTTGTTTTCATAGTGTTCCCAATCTAGAATAAACCTTTGATTCTCCAGTTCTTTCTAAATGGAAAACGAAACGTGTGTGTGTAGGGACGTTTTCTTTCTTAGGTAGATTTGTACGCTTTCTCTCCAGATAAAAAAATGTCATTACAAGAAAAGTTTTTGGGAAAATGCAAAATATGAGTTGGCCTTCATGTTTTGTCAATTATAAAGGGTCTGTAATTTAAAAATTTCATGAGATGAAAGGCCTTACACATACATTTTTGACAGTGTCTAGAGGAAAGTGAATATGTACATGATATATTATGGATACTAATGATAAATAAACTTCATCTTTTCTTTATCTAACAACGTCACTTATGTATACTATTATTGTATAACTATCATTTTATTAGGGTAATTGGTGTAGAATAGGTACGGATTTAAACATTTTTGGAGAGACTCAATTTAATGTAAAGAAATAGCTGCATATAACGTCAACAACAGGATTTTCAAATATTGGAAAGTATTGCTTTAAAAAATATTATTTATCATGTTTACTTGTGTATTTCTGATTTGGAAAGTACAGAAAAGCATAAATAAGAAAATAAAAAGCATTTCTAATTTTACCATTTAGAAATAACTAACATTTTAGAATTTCCTTTTTCTTACTCTAGTGCACATTCATAAATACACAATCATAGGTGCACATATACATTATATACATATTTTTTAAAAAGTTGCAGTCATATTGTGTAGTCACTTAGGTTTTTTTGCCACCATACCAGATAATTTCTTTGCTAGTGGTATCAGCTACTATTTTGGGGGTGATATACTCCTACAATTTTACTTATTTCTTGGCTATGTCTTCATTATAATGGGTTGGTTTTATATGTACAAACATATACACAGGCCCATTGAAAATTTTGGGAAATATCATTTTGTTAGGTTTGGCTGTGATAGTTACCCATTCCTTAATTATGTTGACCTGAACATTTCAAAGGCATTGTTGAACCTTTGAATGAGTATGTCATACATGAATATGTAGAATTGGTTCCATATTATCTTTATTATCTTTGTGTTTATTTTCATCATCGAACATTTATTGACTGCAAAGCACCCCAAGACACTGGGGCACAAATATAAACCATTATTCTGTCATTGAACTTAATTTGAGGGAAAAGGTTATGTCTAGGTCTGGATTTGAAATGAATAATTAACAGCCCAAGATAGTTTAAACATGTCAAATATGTGGTTAGATGGTCCAGTTTGTAGAACTTTAGGAAAGGGAGTTCTTTTTAGCCTGGAGCAATCAGAACTATTTGGAACTTGGACCTTGAGGATAGCAGAGAATTTGGAGGCACCTCCATCTTGGAGGTGAGCCATTGATGACCACAAGACAAAATTCTTGCTTTTCCAAAGATTGCCAAAATGGGATGCCATGGTTTAGGAAAGGAAAAAGTAAATAAATAAAAAAGGGAAACATTTATTGAGAATCTACATTGTGTTAGTGTAAGGGAGATTCAGGTACAGTTCCTGCTTTTAAGGACCTCATCGTTTATGGGGGAAGAGAAATTTGTATACCATTGGAAATAAACCTTACCTCTGTTTTTGTTTTTGTTTTTAGTTTTAACAGTTGTCTCAAAACAGAAGTGATCGTACTGTGTCATTGTGGATACAAATTTTACTAGTTCTGTTTTTCTTTGGAATTTGAAGGGAATAGGTGAAGAAATTGAAAAGAGGGTCATTTCTATTGATGCTTTTGCTGTTGACTCCCTTATATTAACTTATAATTCATGATATCTGCCAGTAAGTCCTGGTAACTCTATTACTAGATCAGTACTTTATAGCCTTAATGATTAACTAGCATTTAAAAAAATACAAACCCAAAGGAATAGAATTAATAGCCATCTGAAATTGTTGTTTTCTTGTATGTTAGCTTGTTTTGGAAGGAAAAGTGTACAAATTTTAAAAAGTTTCTTCTTTGGTATTTTTTTTTTGTATGCAAATTTTAAAATACTGTAGTCTTTCAGATGATCAGAATTGATAAAGAAGTCGTAGAAACTTATGGGTTTTAGTTATTTTCTTCTCCTTATACTCCTAGTCTAATCCATCGAAAATCTTAATTCTGCTTCAAAAATATGTTCCGGATCTTACAGTGTCTCATCATCTTCTACCTTAGTCTTTCCTAAGCTCTCGTAATGGCTAAATTGTCTGCGTCTTGCACTCATCGTCCTGTAGTCAGTCTTCCCCACAGCAGTCAGAGACATCAGAAATGCAAATAGACTGTGTCACTCCTCTGCTGAAAACTGAGAGAAACCCACATTTCCTTCTGGATTTAAGAAGATTCAAATGCCTTACTGTGCTTTAAATGTTTCTTAAATCCTCTACTTCTCTGACCGCATCTCCTGATGCACTTTCTTCCCATTATACTGGCTTGCTTTCTGTCTCTTGAATACGACAGGCTTATTATTCCTTCACAGCCTTAGTGCTTACTTTTTTTGTTTTTTTTTGGCTTGGGAATCTTTTTGTCTAGAGGTTTTTTGACTAGTAACTTCTCCCCATTTTAATTCTCAATCCATTGTCATCTCTTCTCAGGAAATTCCTTATTATCCTAGTTAAAGCAGCTTCTCCCACTCCATATGAATTATAATCTTATTTTATCTTTCTGTAGCACTTAAAAGTACAGGCATTTATTTATTTGTTTGTTTGTTTACTTATTTATTGCCTTTCTTCCCTTATTATATATAAGCTACTTAAAGGCAAAAAGTCTATCTTGTTTGTTGACATATCTACAAACATATAAATTGTCCCAGCAAACAGTGCTTAGCAAATAATACATGCTCAGTAGATAATTATTGAATTAATGTAGTTTGGGAGCAAATACTAACAATAACAAAGAGTGATATTTCTTTTCTACATCGTTTGAGACAGGCTCTATGATATTAGAACTTTAAAAAAATTGTAAATACTTGGTGAATATCATGGCTATTCTTTTTTTATTGTTATTTTTTATTTTTCTTGCATCAGTCCCAATTTCCAAGACCTAAAAGCCAAACCAAACGAGTATTTTTTTTAATATGAGTGTTAACAAAAGAGTACCTGACCTCAGCGGAATTCCTGAACTAGGATATCCCTTCTTTGGAAGCTTTATTAGAACTACCAGATTAGAACTACTTTGATTCTTTTAACCACATTGAGAAATATAAGTTCCGGGTATTCAGTATTATATTAGGCAATCTTGAGCTCTTACCCATGCTTTACAGAAGATGGCATTCTTTGCCAATGAGAATTGGTTCCTTCAAGTTTCCATGCCTCATGTGGTCACAAAAACAGGCATAAAGTAGGATTTGTCCAGAGACCGTAGCCAAGATTGTGAACTTGGAAAATGCATAAAATAGGGGAATTATTAGAGGACATTAGGTAATTCCCTTGAGGTTGAATTTTAGTGGTGACATTCATTTACTTTCTCGTACATCATTTGAGGCAGGCTCTATGATATCACAACTTTAAAAAAATTATAAATACAGTAAAAAGTAACCTAGCAAGCCTAACTTATAGAGAAAAAGAGACTTCTCACAAGCATTTTATAAATATTATTCAATACATCAGTAACTTGCTTAAGAAGTGTGGAAACAGTTTGCTGATCTCACTTATTACCAGGAGTAAAAAGGCATGTCAAATGATGTTAAAAAGTGCACAATAGATGAGGTATTTCAGAGGACCCCCAAAACATAAGATGAAACTTAATGAAGTTGAGTAAAAGGAGGTGTCTTATTCTTGTTCGTCTCAGAAGAGGTAGGCTTTGAATGATTCTGTATTTTTGTTCTTAGCAATCCCTTCTTTCTGTTCAGAATCTGGAAAAAATATAGGAAGAGTGCATTGAAGGAAGTGCTTCACAAACTTGACTGTGCATCGGAAGCATGTAGGTGCATTAAAACACAGGTTCTCAGGTCAGATTCTAGGCCTACTAAATTACAATTCTTTGATACCCAGGAATCAAACAATCTCCCTTTCTCTTTCTCCCTTTGTCTCTGTTTCCTTTTACTCTTTCTCTAAAAAAGTAAACTCTGAAGTCACATTCTGTGTCCTTTCCAAAGCAGAACTTTCTATTTACCTTATCCTGTTTTGTTCTATTTGTACATTTCTCAAATAACCAATTGATTGTGTAGGGTAGATATTACAAATTTTATTTAATTCTGTTTCATTTATTATTTTTGAGCATGAGGTGTTGTCAGTTCTTAGCAGTACTCTCATCACTAGTATGTATAAGACTACCTCTTGTTTTCTTTTACTGGGTGACTTAGTGCTGTATTTTCAAAATGTCCACATATTTGTATTTACTTTGAACTTGACATGTTTTCAAGACCTCTTTTTTAAAAAGATTTATTTATTTATCCCCCTTCCCCTCCTCCTGCCCTGCTGTTTTTGCTGTCTGTATTATCTTCTCTTATAATTTTCTCTCTTCACTGGGATTCGATCCTGGAGGGCTCTGATTGGGAGAGAGGTTCCCTGTCAGTTGCACCACCTCAGTTCCTGGCCTCTGCTGCGCTTCACCTTGACTCTCCCCTTGTCTCTCTTTTGATGCATCATCATCTTGCTGCGTGACTCACTTGTGCGGGCACTGGCTCACCACGCAGGTACTCGTGCGGGCACTGTCTTGCCGCGTAGGCACGCTTTCTTTTCTTCTTTTTCACCAGGAGGCCCCAGGGATCGAACCTGGGTCCTCCCATTCGGTAGGTGGAAGCTCTGTCACTTGAGCCACATCTGCTTCCCTCAAGACCTCTTAGTATTCTTTAATATACTTCCAGTGCATTGCTTCTGATTGCTGTGTGTGCAAGAATATCCATCCACTCCATGTTTTCAGTTAGTTTTGTTGAGCTATAATTAGAATATCATTAAATTCCCTTAATATATAACCATATAATCCAATGGTTTTTAGTATATTCAGAGTTATATGACCATTAGTATCTACTGTTAGAACATTTCATTCACTATATTTTACTTGTCCATTCTCCCAGCAGAGGCTATGCAGGTTACTTCTAATTCTTTGATATCACAAACAACACTGTTAGGAACATCTTTGTACATGAAAATTTTGTGAATTTCTGTGGATGTGTATGGATACAGGGTAATAACATAGATTTTCAGATCATCTACTTTCTGGTAAAAGGTCAGAATGGTTTGGAATGTGAGAAAACATTATTGTAGGTAGATTTATTGTCACTTGGGGGAGAATTCTGTCTTTTGCTTCTTTTTGAATAATTTGATTTTTCATCCTAGGAATTTTAGGATTAGAGGTTCAACTTTGAAACTATAAATAGCTTGAAGGAACATACAGGGTCAGTTAGACCAATGGAAAAGGGGTATAATTTCTCTTTAGGCATGGATTATTATCATAGCTTGTCTTTATACACTTTGTTTTCAATTTGATATATAAATCAAATATAAAAACAAAGAACTACAAAATGAAAGATGAAAATCATTAAAACTAAGTAAGTAAAGATAAAAACAGATGTGAAGGGAGGCGGATGTGGCTCGGGTGATTGAGTCCTGTATACCATATGGGAGGCGCTGAGTTTGATTCCTGGGGCCTCCTGGTGAAGGCAGGCTGGCCCATGCTGCCGCAGAGAGCCAATGGTAGGCAGTGAGCACAAACAATGAGGGGGTGGGGTGGTTATTTAAATGAAATAAAATAAATCTTTAAAAACAAAACACAACAAAATATCAAAACAGCTGTGAAGAAGCAGACTTTGCAAAAGAATGACAATAATAGAGACTAAGTAAAGTAGTACTGATAATAAGAAAGGAAAATACAAAATGCAAAAATACAACCCATATAATAAACACTTGACCTTCTCTGTCACCTGTGTTGGGGAGGCTCCTCATTACTGCTGACTGAAAGTAGGAGTTTAGCTTCCCAGGTTGTCTCTGTTGCCACCTCCAGGGCTATGGGAGGCCTTCTTTTTTTTTTTTTTTTTTTTTTTTTAAAGATTCATTTATTTATTTAATTTCCCCCCCTCCCCTGGTTGTCTGTTCTTGGTGTCTATTTGTTGCGTCTTGTTTCTCTGTCTGCTTTTGTTTCTTTGTCCGCTTCTGTTGTCGTCAGCGGCAGGGGAAGTGTGGGCGGCGCCATTCCTGGGCAGGCTGCACTTTCTTTTCACGCTGGGCGGCTTTCCTAACGGGCGCACTCCTTGCGCGTGGGGCTCCCCCACGCGGGGGACACCCTTGCGTGGCACGGCACTCCTTGCGCGCATCAGCACTGCGCATGGCCAGCTCCACACGGGTCAAGGAGGCCCGGGGTTTGAACCGCGGACCTCCCATGTGGTAGACGGACGCCCTAACCACTGGGCCAAAGTCCGTTTCCCTGGGAGGCCTTCTTACCAACTCGTGGGGATGGATTTCCTGGCTCTCTGCTAGTCGTTCTCTGACATCACCCCACTGCTGGGATGCCTTGTTACAGCCTCATTGGAAGTGGAAGTCTAGGTGTTCCACTTGGCCTTTGCTGGTGGTGGTGGGCCTCATTTTTTCCTGTGGTGTTTTGCTGGATTCTAATGGTTATTGTCTAAAAGTTTTCTGTCTTAATGGCTGCCTCTTTCCTGGTCCTTTGGCAAGAGTGAGCAGGCTTTTATCTGCTTGTTGGCATTTTTGGGTTGCTGATTTCTTCAGTTCATAGACTGAGCTATATGAGGCAAAAAGAAAACCTAGGGAATTAACTAATGTGTCATTCACTGGCTTCTGAAGTCCCTAGATGGTGTGCCTTCTTCTGTCCTCCTTTCCAAGTCTTTTCATGTTTGTTTTATATGTGATATCATAGGTTTTTAATTTTAGTGAGAGGAGTAGGGAAAAACACATGTATTTTTCCAAAAGTGGAAATCTTCTACATATAATTTTTAAAAGGCTATAGAGCACTTCATAGTCAGAAATAATGATGCACTCAAGAAAGCACTAAGAGGAAGAACTGCCAGAAACAACAGACAACAGAAATAGACGAAACTTTCATGTATTGGATTTATCAGAAAATATTTTAAAAGTGAATGTTTACTATGTTTAAAATCAAAGATGACTTCTGATTCAACCTATATTGGAGTAACAGGAAACTGATTTAAACTCTTTCCTGAAACAGTTTTCAAGACATTTGCACATAAAGCAAGGAAGGACGGTGATTCTCTGAGAGATGGGAAACTAATGAGATGTTTTCTATGATTGATGTGGTGTATTCCTTGGTGAACATTTCCAGGCTGTGGCACGGGATGCAGAAATGAGGCAAAGCCCGATTGTATCCCAAAGTTAAGGGGACATAGCTGAAAGCCCGAGGAGACAACACCTTGTTCTAGAGTAGGAGAGGAGAGAGCTATTTAAGAAATAGCTCTGGAGGTCTGCAGAGTCCCAGTGAATTACTCTGCAGAGTGCTGATCAGTGTATGCATCTTAGGAGACTACCCTGAGCTAGGGGAAAGAACCACCCAAATGTATTAGAGGGAAAAATCCTCTGAGCTCACACAAGGCTAGGAATAGTTGCTCTTCTTACCAGAGAGAATGGAAAATCTTAAAATCAGCCAGGAAAAAAAAAAACCACAACAACATTTGAATAGAGGAACAAAGATTATGATTACAGCAAATTTCTCTTTGGAAACAATATAAGCCAGAGGACAAATAAGCAGCATCTTTTAAGAACTAAACGGAAAAATAAACAAACAAATGAAAAAAACCTGTCAACCCAGGTGACTTCACAGGAGAATTCTACCCATCATTTCAAGAATTAATGCCAACTCCACTCTTTCAGAGAATATAAGAGTAGGGAACACTATCCAACTCATTCTGTCAAGCCAGCATCATCCTAATACCAAAGGCAGATAAAGATGTTATAAGAAAAGAATATTACAGACCGATCTCTCTAATGAATTTAGATGCAAAAATCCTCAACAAAATACTTACAAATCAAATCCACCAAGACATTAAATGAATTATACCCCATGGTCACGTGGTTTTATCCCAGGTATGCATGGATGGTTCAACACAAGAAAATCAAGTAATGTAATATACCATATTAACAGAATGAAGGAAAAAAAGTACATGAACTTCTGTATCGATGCAGAAAAGGTAATCAACCAAATTCTTTCTTGATAAAAATACTACGAAACCTAAGAATCAAAGGAAACTTCCTCAACATATTAAAGGGCATATCTGAAAAACTCACAGCTTACATAATTCTCAGTGGTGAAAGGGTAAAAGCTTTCCCTTTAAGATCTAGAACAGGACAAGAATGCCCACTGTGACCTCTGTTATTCAATACTGAGCCAGAAGTTTAAGCTAGAGGATTTAGGCATGAAAAAGAAAAGGCCTCCAAATCAAAAAGGAAGAAGTAAAACTTCCACTATTTGTAGATGACAGATCCTATATTTAGAAAAATCTTCAAAAATCTACAAGAAAGCTACTATAGCTAATAAATGAGTTCAGTAAAGTGGCAGGATACAATGTCAACATGCAAAAATCAGAGTTTCTTTACACTAGTACTAAGCAACTGAGGAGGAAATCAGAAAAAAATTCCTTTTACTATAGCAATTAAAAGATCCATATATTTAGAAATTAACTTAACCAAGTGTGTACAGGACTTATACTCAGAAAACTACAAAACATTGTTAAAAGAAATCAAAGAAGAACTAACCAAAAGGAAGGATATGTTCATGGATTAGAAGACTGAATATCATCATTATGTTAATTCTACCCAAATTGATTTACAGATTCAATGCAGTTCTAACCAAAATTTCAACAGCCTACTCTGCAGAAATGGAAAAGCCAATTATCAAATTTATTTGGAAGGGAAAAGGGCCTGAATAGCCAAAAACATCTTGAAAAGGAAGATTTAAGTTAGAGGACTTTACTTCCTGACTTTAAAGCATATTAGAAACCAGATGGAATTGACATAAAGATAGACATGTTGATCAATGGTATAGAGTTGAAAGGGCAGAAATAAACACTCATTTTTGTGGTCAGTTGATTTTTGACAAGGCTGTCAAGGCCATTCAGCTGGGAAAGAATAGTCTCTTCAACAAATGGTGCTAGAACTGGATATCCATATGCAAAAGAATGAAAGAGGACTCCCATCTCATACCTTATACAAAAATTAATTTTGCTCAAAATGTATCAAAGACCAAAATAGAAAAACCAGGACCATAAAACTTCTTGAAGAAAAGGCAGGAAAGCATCTTCAAGATCTTGTGGTAGGAGATGGCTTCTTAGACTGTATATCCAAAGCATGAGCAATGAGAGGAAAAATAGATAGATGTGACCTCCTCAAAATTAAATACTATCGTACTTCCAAAGTCTTTTTCAAGAAGGGGAAAAGACAGTCTATTCAATGGGAGAAAATGTTTGGAAAGCACACATCTGAGAAGGTTTAATATTCTGACTAAAGAGATTCTACAGCTCAATGATAAAGAGACTAACAGGCCATTTGAAAAGTGGGCAAAAGACTTGAATATTGAATAGACAATTTCCACAGAGTAAGTACAAATAGCTAAACAGCACATGAAAAAATACTGAACGTTACTAGCTATTAAGGAAATGAAGTGAAAACTACAATGAGATCATTTCAAGCCTACTAGATTGTATACTTAAAAAGAGAAAAAGGAAAACTTACAAGTATTGGAGAGGATGTGGAGAAATAGGAGCACTTATTACTGTTGGTGGGAATGTAGAATGGTACAGTCATTGTGGAAAACAGTTTGATGGTTTCTCAGGAAGCTAAATATAGAGCTGCCATATGATCTGGTTATCCCACTACTAGATATATACTCACTAGAACTCAAAGATGGGATGCAAAGAGACATTTGCACACTGATGTTGCTAGTGGCATTATTCACAATTGCCAAAAGATGGAAATTATGCAAGTATCCATGAATGGATAAACAGAATGTGGTATATACATATGATAGTATATTATTGAGCTATAAGAAGAAATGACATTTTGATGCATTTGACAACATGATGATCATGAAGACATTATGTTGAGTGAAATATGTCTGACACAAAAGGACAAATATGGTATGATCCACTAATATGAACTAAATATAATGAACAAACTAAATAGTATCTAGAATATAGGTTACTAGAAAATAGAGGGCAGAGAATGGGTGAGCTGATGATTAATTCGTGCAAAATTTGTAATAAGGTTGATTGTAAATGCTTGAAAATGGATAAAAGTCATGGTAGCATATTATAATTAACAGCATTGATATGTGGGTATGACTGGCTGAAAGGGAAAGTTTAGGGTCATGTATGTCACTAGAAAGAAAGATAAAGGATGGAACATGGGGGGCTGTATAGCATAGTGAACCCTGTTCTGGATGATGAGTATGGTCAATAGTACAAATACAAGATTGTTCTTTCTTCCATGAATAATGACAAATGTATGTTACTATTACAAGCTGTTGATAATAGGGTGGTGCGTGGGCAAAAATGTACCTAAGGTAAACTGTGGACTTTAGAGAATAGTAATATATTAATAGTCTTCCATCAATTATTAAAAAAACAAAGAACAAAACATTATGCCCTGTGAAAGAAAGCAGACACAAAGTACAACATATTATTTGACTCCCTTTATATAAAATATAAATATAAGTAAATTTGTAGACATTGAATTAGATCTGTGCTTTTGTTGCAGGAAAAGGCTGTAGGGATTGAGAGGTGACTTCTAAGGGGCAGGGATGTTAATTTGCAGTAATGATATGTTCTAAAATTGATTGTGGTGTGAAAGCACAACTTTGATTATACTATTAATAAAAGCTATTGATTGTATATTTTAGATGGATTGTATAGTATATGAACATATCTTAATAACTTTAAAAAACACAAAAAACCCCACAAAGGATAAGTAAAAACTTTCTCAGGCATATAAAAGCTGAAGGAATTCACCACCAATGCACCTGTACTACAGGAAATATTAAAACAAGTTTGTTAGCCAGGTAGTTTTAGGGAAGATGATGACAGCTGGAAATCTTGGTCTGCACAAGGAAATGAAGAGCACAGGAAATGGTAACTACATGTGTAAACATATAAGATACTTTCCTTTTTTATATCATTTATATAATTGATTTGTCAAGCAAAAATTATAACAATTTAGCATGTAGAGATATTTATATAAGTTTATATATTATATAGTGTATAATTACAATAACATATAGACCAAGAGGAAAGAAATGGAAGTGGAATTGTTGTAAGGTTTTTGTATTATATGTGACATGGTTTAATATGTTTTATAAACCTCAAATCAGCCACTAAAATAGCACAATGAACAGTGATTGCCAATAAGTAAATAAACAAGTTAAATGCAATCATACAAATTCAGTTATTCAAAAGAATATTGGAAAAATAGAAGAAAGGGAGTAAAGAGTGGATGTGACAAAAAGAAAACAAAAGCAAATAGTAGATTTAAACCCATACATATTAATAATCACATTAAACGTAACTGGTGTAAACATCCCCGTTCAAAGTAGGGTTTGCCAGGGTGGATAAAAAAGAGCAATACTCAACTATATGCAGCCTAAAAGAAAGGCACTTTAATAGTAAAAGCATAAATAAAAGTTATGCTCTGAGGGACATTGTCTCACTGTAGAGGTATAGCTGGTTGTGATAGCATAGATATTCCCTGTGGAGAGGAAAGTCCTCTGTGGTACTATTTTGGGCTATATACCATTTATGCAAAAGATGCTGATCATTTTCCAACTCAGTTTACAAGACTGACATGGTATAGTTAGTGAAGTGATTAAAAGCGTGGGCTTTGGAGCCAGATGGATTTAAATTGGAATCCTGACTTAACCACTTGCTAGCTTTGTGACTATAATTCTGAGCCTCAGTTTCCACATCTATCAAATGGGAATAGTAATACTTCATTTTTTGCTGTTCTTCTCAAGGTTAAATTAATACAATTCTAGAAGAATAAGAGGCTATGAAACCTGCATTTCTATACTATAATAATGAGTCATTCCAAAAAGTAAGAAAAGATGAACAATTTAAAGAAACATTTGTATATAGAACTCTATTATTGACTGCTTTTTAAGAGATAAGTATATGTGATATTAAAATGGATAGCTAAGTAAGACTGAATTAAAAAAGTGTCATGTGAAGCAGATGTGACTCAATGAGTTGGACTCCTGTCTACCATATGGGAGGCCCTGGGTTCACTTCCCAGGGCCTCCTTGTAAAGGCAAGCTGGCCTGCGCCTGCGGAGAGCTGGCGCAGCAAGATGATGCAATAAAGAAAGACAAGCAGACACAGAAGAATGCACAATGAATGGACACAGAGAGCAGACAGCGAACAAGTGGCAAGAAGGGGCAGGGATAAATAAAATAAAAAAAGTGTCGTACATCTTTTTAAAATATTAAAAAAAATTTACTTGAGAAGTTATGAGTTAACAAAATGGCATATATTTTAAAATTAAAGCCATTTTACCAAAGAGGAAATAATATTTAGGTTATTATAAGCCTTACACAGTCATATTCATATGTGTGATTAGTTTTCCAAACCTGAAAGGTGATATGACAGTAGGTTCTGGGACCTCTACCTGCAATAGATACCTTATTTATTTGAACCTATGTATTTATTTTTCTAGTTCTGCATTCTTTCATTTAGTGTAGACTAAATAAGTCATTGATAATGAAGTCTTGAGACATACTTGACCTTAACATGGATAGAGAGTATATGTAGACAGTGATAGAAAGTGGGACTTCTAGCAAGGAAGAGAGAAGAAATGCTTATTTTCCTCCATCTCTCTACTTTCTATAATTAATCCAAGTAGTATTTGTTGATGACATCTTTTTTGGTCATGCATTTAAAGGGAAATAATATATGAAATGTGATTTTTTTTTTTTTTACCCTACAGCTTTTAGGTATCTAATGTGTGTATATGTATGGGTGTATTTTTTGTTTTTCTATTTTTTTCTCTGAAATCAGTTCTTCAAAGTCCTGGATTTCACCTTCTACTTTTATTGTTGTAATTTCCTGCAGTAATAGCAAGAATGTTGTGTATTCAGTGAATAATATCTGTATGTTATAGTAACTCATTTATATATTGCTTTATTAAATGCATTTCCCATAGATTTTTGCATATAACATGTCAACATCACCCCGTTAAATAGGTGAGATAGGTTTATTATCCTATTGTATAGATGAGGAAAACTAGATATGGGAGGATAATGTGACTTGTATGAACTCATTGGTGGCATAAGGTAATTTTGAAAATTTATGCTTTAATGCTGGATATAATGATATTTCTACTCTAATGTATTCTGTCTAAATGTTATTGATTGATGACCTTTTAGAATCTGAGACTGAAAATGGATGATCTCAAGGAACAATCTTAAAACATGGTAGCAGGTGCAATGAGAACATGGTAATTTCATTGATGGCCTTTTAATTAAGGTTAAATTTGAAGGTCTGGTATGTAATGGTAGTGTTCTAAAAAAACTGATGAACTTCAAAGCAGAAAGCATGAGACATTAACTGATTATACTTCTTTATTAAATCATTTTATGTCATGTTGGTCTGGAAGGTAAGTATTACTTGTACTTCTAGGTATTAAATTATTCAAGTATGTTGTGTATTTAAAAGCAAAGGAAAAACAGCTAAATTCATTTATATTCATTTAGCCAGCTATTGAAGTCCTAAAAAATCTTCTTTCAGTATTTAACTATAATTTTATAGCTCATTTGTAATTTTAGCATAGTTGACAGAATTTTATGATTTTTATATCTTTATTTTAACATCCATAACTATGATTTAAAACAATGTTTGGTAGTTTTAAAAAACCAAACCAAAGAATTACGAGTTTATTGTGTTGTATTTATTATGCTTGTTCATATTGTGGGTTCTAAATTTAGTTGCATTGCTAAATGTCATCCTTATAATCTTAAATGTAATACTAATGCAGGTCTGCTGTCATCCTTAAAGAAATTTTAGACACATTTTCTAACCCCAGGATTTAAATACTTTAATTTTAAAACAATATATGTTAGATTTTTCAGAAAAAAATTTGTTATCCTAGCATGATATAGTTTCTCCATTATTTGTTAAATGATATGGTTGAAATGTATATGGAAAGAAGGGTCTATTTTTGTTTTTTTCTACCAGAACCATTTAGTGGTACCTCTTAGCAGACTTTTATAATATGAGTTTAAACTAACAATTAAATTAAAATGCATCTCAGAAATGATTTGTTGTTTGAGAATTTATATCTAGATCTATAATGTATAGTTCTGGAATATTTTGCACTTCGGCATAAGATACACTATAATTGGTTCAATAACACAAGCAATGCAATGAAGAAATTTAAGAGATATAAGCATATGATGTGTAGGGAGACAGTAGCTCATTAGGAACTATATCTCTAAGTCATGCCCTTTACACCTCTAATAATGATAGCAAAGTGGCGGATTAAAATTCCTTGTCCAGCTTATAAATGTCATTCAATGAAAGACACTTGAATTTGTTATTTCCGTTTTTGCCCAGAAAGTTACAGTAGGCCGGCTAGGGTTATTTTTCTTGAAATTTGAGCTTGTATTTGTGAGGGTCTGTTTACTTGAAGTAAAAGAGAAGAAAGAATAAAAAGAAAAAAATGAAAAGGAAAATGGTGTTAAAAATATACTGCTTGGTATTTATTAATAGATAGTTTTAATTTGGCAACATGGGCCAGAATATTTCAAACCTGGCACGTATTATTTACATCTGTAATTGTTTTCCTTATTAGATGACTAATGGGAGTAATAGTTTAATAAAGATATTTTAAAGATGTAACTCTATTACAGTAAATCAAATACTTGTGAAAGGATCTGATTTATTATATCAGTTAATATTAAATTGATTTTTTATACTTGGAAGTGGGGCAGCAACATGGTCAAGAGACAGAAAACATGGAAGAGTGAGCAGCAAACTTAGATTTAAGTTCAGAATTTTAGATTTAAGTTCTTGTACAAGAATATCAATATCATTTGACAGTTTGGACCCTGGGACCCCTGAGATCTTAAAAGTACTTAGTATTTTGTGTTGGTTTTAAGAAAGATTTTTGAGCCATTGTTGTGTGCTTTCTGGCTGTGTGATCTTGGTTAAACCATATAACGGCTCTATACCTCTTGTTTCCTCAGCTGTGAAATAGGGATCATATAATAGTACATACTTCACTGAGTAATATTTTGAAAATTTAAATATGTGAAAGATTCAGCACATAGGAAGATTCAATTGATGTTTACTTTTATTGTTGTTGTAATTATGACTATGATCACGTCTTTGAAATCTTACAGCATGGAAAAAGGTGATCTGTGTTTCCATGAAAGATATCTTGGCAAAGCTTTGTATACTTTGAAGCAAAGTTTCCTTAGGTTTAGAACTAGTCTTATTATAATCTGGTCTTATAGTATCCAGATAGAGAATTCAACTAAATTTAAGTATCTTAAAATGTACTTTTTTTAAATTTTAAAAAATCAATGCTATTGCTACATTTTAAAAAAGGATACTGTTCATTCAAAATGTTTAATCACTGGTATTTGGCATAATCACTTAATTGTGCATTCATAACTTCAATTATTATTAGAGCATTTTAATTATTTCAATAATAATAAAAACAGACAAACAAGAAAATTCATTTTGTCCCTCCCACTACATTTTTCTTCCCAAGCTTATGTAAAATAGTGATTAGGTAAAGAACAATCTATTTTATTTTATACAGTTTAGTAATTTTGAATTAGAAATGGAAATATGGTCATTGATAATGCTTGTGTTGTAAATTATACTTACCATCTTTCTTCCAGGAAGTTCAAAACATTTTACAGAGGTAACTAAGCATTTTATAGATACTTTTTTAGTTAACTATATTTTATTGAAGAGAAGCATGGATGATAGATTAATTGTGAATGTTTGTCGTACTTAAGAGAGTAGGAAGTTGAGATGAAAATATTTTTAATACCCTGGGAAATTCTTTTTCTTAGGCAATGAGTTATAAAATTTTGAAGTAATTTCTTCATCAGTTACCATGTGAAAATGATTGAGGTTCTTTGCACATAGGGAAGAAAACAAGGAAAACAAACTACTCTGACATCAAAGATTGTAAGGTTGTGGAAGTTAACTGCATCTGAAATATATTTTTCAGTACAGAGAAGGTCATCTGACAGCAAGCTGTCTATTAAAAAGAGAAAGAATACTTTCAGGAAAGTTCAAGGTGGTAGACTGGGCACTCATTTACTACTTCATCTTTCCTTCTGTATAGTAAGGAATTTGGTCTCCAGTGAGAGTTCTGGCCTTTGCTCCTGTTCTGGATGTGGGGTGAGGGTGGGGTAACTTTTAAACCTTTGGAATTTGTGAGGAGCAGAGGAAGGCTGGAGATTGAATACAGCCACATGACCAATGATTCAGTCAATCATGGGTGTGTAATGAAATCCCAGTATAAACTCTGGATACTAAAGCTTGGATGAGTTTCCCTGGTTGGCAGGATTCTTTGAGTATTTGCATACATCTTGGCTGGGAGGGTGATGTGACCTGATTCCATATGTAGAGGGCAGAAGCTTTGTGTTTGAGACCTTCCCAGACTTTGTCCTATGCATCTCTTCTTTTAGATGGTTATTATTTTGTGTCCTTTGCTTTAATAAAACTGCAATCATAAGTAAAACACTTTCGTGAGTTCGGTGGGGCTTTATAGTGAATTATAGTACTCGAGGGCATAGTGGGAACCCCTGAATTTGTAGACTTGCTCAGAAGTGAGCATGGCCCTGGAAACCTCTGACCTTGTGGCTGGTGTCTGAGATGAGGGCAGTTTTGTCGGAGGCCTGTGCCCTTAACCTGTGAAGTTTGGCCTAGACCCATTTGTTAGGGTCTGAAGCTATTGCACCCCCTTTTTCCAAAATCCAGATGAAGTGGTAGTAAACATGTACAAAAAGGAACGCCTGTAAAAATGTTGGATGAGATTAGAAATTTTTGTGAATTTCTGGAAGCTTGAAAGCTGATGAAATCCAAGTAACTAGAGAGAAGTAAGCCACAGTTTAGTATTCATGGGAGAATTCTACAGGAGAGGAAGGAACGGTCCTTCCTGGTAGAATTTTGGAGAGACTGCAAGCTGGGAACTTGATAAAGAGCAGGAGTCATTAATGGAGTGTACTGGGAGGAGTGAGCCAATCTCATTAAATAATGAGTAGGAAAGAGGTGATACAGGGTAACTCTACCCAAGAGTAAAATTTATTACAGTGTTTTACCGATAGCATTTGGGAGGCTTCCCATCCCTGGCTCCCTGCTCATTCAACTTCAGAAGTGAAGTCTGCCAGTCAGTATGCCTTGTTCTTATCAATAACTCACAGATTGCCGTCCATTCAGAGGAAAGCAGTGTTGGGCAAATGATCCCAGAACTGCAGTGGGCATTTCTGTCATGTGTGTCCCTAGTTTTTAAATTCATAAACATGAATAGACAACCAAGTATCACCAGGCATTTGAAGAAAACGAACAGTACCAAAAAGAAGTATTGTGCTGAATAAACAATTGATCTTGGAGAAAACTAAAAATAATTAAGAAAAAGGAACAGAAACTCAAAGAAATTTCCTCAGAATTTTGAGAAGATATAATAGTCATAACCAAGAATAAATGCTTTGCAAAAGAAGCAATTAGAGAAATAAAAGGTGTTCTTAGAAATAGAAATGTGATTGATTAAAAAACTCCACAAAGCAAATGACTGAAATATGAAGCAGAGCTTATTCCTCAGAAAAAAGAACAAAAGCTAAAGATGGAAAACATTGAAAGATAAATTAAAAGATATGGTGGACTATGCCTAATTAGGAGTTCTAGAAAGAGAAAATAAGAGGGGAGGAAGTTATTGAATAGGTATCGAATAGGGGTGCCGATGCAAAATACCAGTTTTCTTCAGTTGACACAGTCGTTAGCTTTTACATTGAAAGAGCAGGTTGAGTGAAAAAGACTCATCTAGTATACTCAGGTAGAATTCTGGAACTACAAGGATACGGAAGTGTTTCAAGAGGGAAAAATAAACAACAGGTGATCCATAATGGAGGGAGAATCAGATTGGCCTCAGCGATATTGGTAACCAGAAGACAGCAGTGAAATAGCTTTACAGTTCTGAAGCAAAATTATTTTGAACCTAGAATTTTATATCCAACCAAACTGTTAATCTGCTTCACGTGAAGGTAAAATAAAGACATTTTCACACATTTGGGTACTCAAAGATTGCCTGCCAATAGTCTTTTTTGAAAGAAAATTACTTCAGAATGTATTCCAGCAAAATGTAAAGGAAGCCAAGAAAGAGAATAATAAATCCTAGAAATAGTGGAATCAACCCAAGAATAGCATGAAAAGGAACTTTGAGATGACAGATATTCAGGCAGACTTGAAGAGGCTCCAAGAAGAATGTAGATTCCATTTGAAAAATATGCGATTAAAGAAGTGGGAAAGGTCAATGATGTGATAAAAGCATGTTTCTTCTAACAACAAGAAGAGAGAATAACAATGAGAAACTCCATGAAAAACAAAGTTATACAAGAAAATCATAGTTGAAATATGAAACAAATTAAAATGTGACATGAATTTGAATAGTTATTGGGGTACTGACCTTGACGTTTGGAAGATTTTCACAGCATTAGTTTCTAGGATTACATTGATTTGCAATTACATGAGTTGTATCACAGAGTCTTGAACTTAATGTATTTAGTACTTTAAACTTACTGCTTTTCAATTTAAACGGTAACCTATAGACAGTACAGGAGATTTAATTTTAGTTATAGAACAGAATGTAAGTATAAACTATGACAACATAAAGTTATCTAGTAAAAGTTTGGTAGGAGAAGACAGGAAGAGGTGAGATATAAAAGTTAGATTTAATATCCTTTCCATACAAAAGAATCAATAAAAGAGTCTGAATAAAAAAAGTCTGAACTTGATATGCTAAGGTATAGTAGATGAAATATGTTATTTGAAGGTATAAAAACTAGAGGAATGAACAGTAATATAAATAACAAGAATTGGAGAGGGTGGAGGCCAAGGTACTTGAGAGATAGCATATAGGCAATAAATTACTTTCCCAAGTTGATATATCAATAAATAAATGTATAAGCATATTATTTAGATTTGTTGTGATATCCTAGCTGGATAACTAAAAATCATAAAGTTTTGCACCCTCACTGTCTGTCTCTTTGTCTCTTTTTATTAACAGCTCATTGGATTGTACGTTTGGAAGAATAATGGGAACACTTTTGTGTGTGTTACAAACCCATTGTAAACAAGATAGGCAAAAGAAGCATAGTGTTGACACTGACTTAGAACTAAGGGGCAGAGCTGGGCAGGGATTGGAAGCAATTGTCCAGGTTAGTTAGCCAAGTATGCGGTACTTGTCATGACATGTTACTTTTACAACAAAGGCTTTGGTAGACTACCCAATTCTGCAAATAGCTAGGAAAGCAAAAATTCAGAACAGGCTACTGACCATATTCCAGTGTATACATACATAGTCACTATTAGTTGTTACCTTTGAACCCAGACAAAAGCTGTGTATACAAAGAATTTTGGAGGAACATTGAGTGCTGAGCTATGTAAGAGAAGTCTTGGTGATTAATTAATCAAAGATAGAGACTGAGTAAGCACTTGATATAATTTATGTTGTAGGTTTAAAATATAAGAAAGAAATTTGTCTAATTTTCATTTGAGAAATTTGTATAAGCTGGACCTCAGAGAACAGCTGTCTTAATAATTAAACCTAAATTCTAGATCATTTTAGTTTATAAGATTTTTGTCACTAAATTGGAAATGACTTTAGGGACTTTATTCTTTAAAGATATCTGTCTTCATATTTCAAGTGGGACATGTTTTGAAGTAAAATAAAATGATTTTGTCTTGAGATCTATGGTTTATCTCTACCTCACCTCACTCGAGTCCTTCTTTATTTAAGTAAACACTTTTGTAGTGACCCCCACTTTTCTACTTATATAACTGATTATATTTACATTGAATTTACTACTGTTGAGGTCTGTGAATTGGGTGGTTTAATGGTTTAATTGGCATTGGCATTAGCATTTCTATTTTTTTTTAATATCAGTGGGTATTAGGGACATAATTAAATTTAGATATACTCACTCTTGAGTAGACTAGACATGATTCAGATTTTAGGGCAGTACTGTTTAGAAGTGAAATTTACTTACAATTTCAAAATTTTCCTTTCCACATCAAAAGCAGACTTGATAGACATAATATTTTGAGTTTGTCACAAACAAATAAGAAAATGAATGGAGCCTATGATAGTTAAATTCAAGTTTGAATCTCGGTCCTAGAAGATTTTAGGGAAAGTTTTTTGGAATTGACAGTTTATCTGGATACTTGTTAGGCTTTTTGTACAAGCTTTATTGTGCTTAAACTAAGAAAACTTAGTAATATTGAGAGCCTTGGCTTTTCTAACATATGACTTCAATTTACATTTTAATCAGAATATGGAAGTCATTGATCTGACATGTAATACTGAGGTAGCAATAAAAAATTGTCACTAACAGGACAGCAGACTATTTATTTTGTGTTTATTACTAGGTGGCCCTCTTGAAACTTTCCTGAATTTAATTGATTCCAGATATTAGAAAATTACAATTGCATCCAAAATAAATATCATGATTTAATTGTAATTTTCTAGTATCTGGAATGATTTTTATTTTGGATGCATTTAAATTGAACTATCTTAATATGATTGACATATATCAGTGATTAGTATCTATTTAAACTCAGTGTGTTCATGTATACTCATATTCATATGCATGTATATATATCTGTATAAACTAAGGATTGAAAGGATAAATTTATTGTAGTTGATACATCTGAGATGGGGAATATTGGTGAAAAAGAAGATTTTTATGGTTCACTGTAAATACTTTTTTGAGTCTTATAATGGGAGTGTATTATTTGCATAATAAAGTCATATTGAGGACCTCGTAGGCCATAGTAAAGAGTTTCAATTCTAAGTGTGATTGAAAACCATTGGAAACTTTTTTTTAACAAATCAATTTTATTGATACATATTAATAAAGTATACAGTCAGTGGTATTTGGTGTCATCACCTATTTGTGCATTCATCACTTCAGTAATTCTTAGAGCATTTTCATTACTCCATTAATAATAAAAATCAAACAAAACTCACTTCTCAATCTCTATAGGCTTTCCCTGCCATACATAGCTGCTATTCTTTTTCCTTCTCTATAGTGTATTTATATTTATATTTTGCAAAAACAGTCTTATATATGCACTATCACCCATATTCGTGTTTCACATGAGGTTTTACGATCTTATACAGTCCCATGTTACAGTTTTTAGCTTTCCTTCTGGTAATATACGTGACCTTAGAATTTCCCTTTCACTCACTGCTATAGTCATGCAATAACTTTGCTAGTTGCAAACGCAATGATGTGTTCTCACCATTTCTACTCATTTCCAACGATTTACAAACAACCTTTTTACCAATTCTGCATAGATTAACCCTCTCCTCTACTTTCCATTCTCTATCCTCCTATTTTCTGGTGACCTATATTCTAATTATTAACTTATTGGAGACTTTTAAGTAGAACAGTGAGATGATGTGATTTCCATTTTAAAATAGTTACTCCAGTTGATTTGGGGAGAAATAATTGTAGGGGTAAAGGACACCAGTGTTGGAACCTAGGGGCTAGTTTTCAGACTACTGAAGCAGACTATGAGCACTCCAGAAATTTATATATGAAACACCTTATAAAATTCATTTAATTAAGCTTTATAATAGTGTAAGTGCAGATACATTTTGGTTGGTCTATACAACTTATATTAATTTGTTTTACTCTTTCCAAAGCAAATTTTTCAGTCAGTACTTGAGAAATACACCTTTTCTTTCAGTGCCACTCCCACCAACCCTTCCTTTTATATTAGTTTTTAGCAGTGGTCTTCAGAAACAGTGTTGTGTTGAGTCCTGTTGTGAGGCATGCTCTGTAATTTTTGTTTGTTAATTATTTCACATGAAAATATTAGAATTATGTCTTCTTTAATAATGTAATTTTCCCTGGATGGAATCCTAATATGCTTTATTTAGTGGGAGAGTAAAGGGTGAAATACAGTACAATGAGCCATAAGTTTGGGAACACCTGTGGGAGTGTTAAGTGAGACACTTAGGCATCATGATAGAAAAAAGGTTGAGAACTCTTGACCCATATGAAGTGTAACCATTTTATTTGCTTATTTAGCCATTTTGTGTTTATGACCGTCTTAAGAAACTAACATTTAAATTATAAAATGTATAAGAAAATGATTTGTTAATTTTAAAGTGCTATGAAAATAGAGTATTTTGACCCACAGAATAAATATAATTTTTTATTGATCACTTTGAAAAATAATTGTAATTAGCAATCTTATCATTGTCTCTTTAGGAGTCTGGGCTCTGTGTGCTTATGTGCATGAATGTATATTTTTATATAACATTAAAAACATTTATACCTTAATTGTTTTTACCTTTTTGTCAAGTGTTATAAAATATTTTACTTAACAGCTGCTTTGATAATTATCCTTTCATTTAACTTGTTACATTAGTTAACAGTTCGAATAATTAACATAATTAACAAATTTAATACACTATTCTTATTTTTTAAGCAGAAGGAAATTTAGTCCTTGTTATAAATGTATAGATTTAGAAGTGCCAAGTTTTAATATAGCAAACCATTTATATATTTGTGTGTGTGTTTTAATTTTTTAATTTTTAAAGAAGCTTTAGATTACATAAATGTTACATAAAAAATATAGGGATTCCCATATACCCCACGCCTTCCCCCTCCCCCACTTTCCCCATTAACATCTTTCATTGGTGTGGTACATTTGTTACAGTCGATGAACACATGTTGAATCATTCCTACTAACCATGGTCTATGTATGTTTTATATATGTATGTGCTACATATACACGTAAGTAAGCAAGTATGTGTATGTATTCACACGCTTCCCAAGAAAAGGGGACTCATTGATTGTACCATTACAAATCTGATGCTAAATATTACTTTTTAAAAAACGTGTTTTGAATTCTTTGTTTTGTGACGCTATCAAACTTTAAAAAGAACGTCATCGTTCTTCTTTGTTATGAAATCCAGAGACTGTGAAAAATAAGAGTCATTTCTTGTTGAATTTTTGATCCTGGCACAAAGTTTTGGTTTTTGCCCACTGTTTCTCATATATCTATGTATAAAAAAATTCTGTTGTTTACTGTGGGATTAGTATTTACTTTGGTTAAGAAAAAGGGATTTGTGTTGCTTGATAAACTATTAGTTTGTAAATTAAAAGTTTATTTACCTCAATTAAGTTAAAGTAATGGATCAATAAACCTATAAAAGATGCTTTAAAAAAAGATGTTTTCTGTTTTTTTGTGTGTGAAACTAATAAAGTCTCTATGAAGTATAACCTATGTATATTTGGAGCCCTAGAAAGAAAGCATTGCAATTACAGAAGATGGGTTTTAGTTACTAGGAAGGCATATGTAGTGTATTTATGAAATTTGCTAGGATTCTGAATTCCTGTTAGAGTAAATGATGAAAATAAAAATCAACAACAGAGGCAAATTCATATAGGAAATGATAAAAAATTGTAGAATTAGGGGAAATGATTAAGAATTGGAATCTATTAGCATCCTTTTCAAGAACCACATAAAAGTGTGTGTGTGTATGTATATATATAAACAGTTCCCAGCCTGATAGAAAGCAACGAAAGCAAAACTGATTGAACAGTTTTGGATGTTTTCCAACTCCTGTATTCTTAAAACCGTAACAAAGTAACATGGTTCTTTTTGACTTCAGACAGAATTCAGTATTGAGGTACTGTATATAGGTTGTTAAATATTTCATTTTGGTGTCTGAGGATAATGTTTAGCATTGTGTTCAATTAGTGTGATCTAAGCAGTACGAGTCCCAGATTCAGAAATGTCTTAATTCAATTAATACCAAATTCAAAGGACTCCATTCATTCCAGCTTGCTGCTCCATGGGTGCCAGCCACACAGACTCCATCAGCATACTTTTCTGGAGACTAATCAAGATTCATGGCCTCCAAGTTTTGTGGCCCTAGCATTTCAGTAGCTGAGACATCTCCTTTTCTTTTCATTATCTTCTCTTTTTTCATCCCTAGTTCAATCACTCATTTTAATTTATGTATGGGCTTGAACTTGTATGGTACCCTAATGTAAGTTAGAAATGAGTGTAATTTTGTAGAGTATTCCTGAAAAGTTATTATATAGAACAACCCAAACAAAATTTTATGCCAATTTAGGATATTGGTCTTTAGGAAATTAAATTTTCATAGGAGGTCAATTAAAGACAGCAGCAACTTGGTTTCTTTTGGTTACATTTGGTTAAGGCCAGATGTTGGTAAAATGGCAAACTAGAAAAGTTTTTTGTTTTGTACTCTCCCACCTTCTTTTAAGCATCCTTGTCTTTGCTTCTGTTTTTCTTCAGGTATTTATCTGCATGTATTTCATTTCCTAGCTGTTAAAGCAAGTGCCATACAATGGGTTTGCTTAAACAATAGGAATTTATTGGCTCACAATTTTGGGGCTAGGAAAAAGCCAAACTTGAGGTATCAGCAAGAGGATGTATTCTGCTGAAGACTGCGATGTTCTTCTAGATGAATTCTTGGTCCTCTTAATTGTGCTTGTGTATGCCTGTCCATGTTAGCATGCATGTTTGTGTGTGTGCATATGTATGCTCACTACTTGCTTCAGATTTCTTCTTGCTTAGTTCTCCTCTGGCTCCAGACCTATGTTCCAGCTGTTTAAACTCTGAATGCTTTTTCCCCATGTTCAAACCCCGGGCCTCCTTGACCCGTGTGGAGCTGGCCCACGCGCAGTGCTGATGCGCGCAAGGAGTGCCGTGCCACGCAGGGGTGCCCCCGCGTAGGGGAGCCCCCACATGCAAAGAGTGTGCCCCGTAAGGAGAGCTGCCCAGCGCAAAAGAAAGTGCAGCCTGCCCAGGAATGGCGCCACACACACGGAGAGCTGACAGAAGATGACACAACAAAAAGAGACACGGATTCCCGGTGCCGCTTATAGGGATAGAAGCGGTCACAGAAGAACACACGGTGAATGGGCACAAGAGAGCAGACAACTGGGGGGGGGGGGGATAAATAAATAAATAAATCTTAAAAAAAATAACCAATTTATGCACAGCAACAGTTAAGAAAAATGAGTGTGCAATTCAGAGTTAGACAATCTGAGTTAGCGTTTTGATATTCTTTCATGCATTTATTGCATATGCAGATTTGGTCAGATTAGCCATATGTGCCCCTTTAGACTATTGTAGGGATTAAATGAGAAAATACATGGGAAAATATTGTATAAATTATGAATATATGGTATGAGTTTTGTGTAGTTTTTTTTCTTTGTAGGAACTTTTTTTTCACAAGCTCACATTTTTTAGTATTTTAAACAGGCAAAAAATTACATTTCAACAAATAATCAGAACAAAGCTAACATAGCATAAAAGAAAAAAATGATAAAACTGACATTGTTCACTGAAAATGTCCATGTGAGTAAAAAATGTAGAGAATTGCTATTACATTTCTAATTTTCTTGTTGCATAGTCATTACAACTAAACAAAAAGTTGGGAGAGAAGTAACAATTTAACATATTAAATGCTGTACAAATACCAGGTATGTTAATACTTAAAGTTTTTAATGTGAAAAATGAGTGAGCTTCTTGCCTGTTAAATGACCTGATCTAAGGTTAGATTGGTGATAGTGCTACTTGCAGGAAATAACATATCTAACCAATTTCTCTGTTTTGTTTTTTTTAAAATTTTTTCTGTTTCCATCTCTATTTTATTTATATTTATGTTTTATAAAAGCAATCATATATGCAATTTTACCCATATTCTTATGTCACATGAGATTTCACTATGTTATGCAGTCCCATACCTTATATTAGTATAGCTACTCCTGTCCTTATTTGGTAATTGTTTGCTTGTAAAATTGCTTTCCAACCATTCACTTTCAGCCTTCTTGCATCCCTAGGTCTAAGGTGGGTTTCTGGTAGACAGCAAGTAGATTGGTCATATTTCTTTATTCATTCTGCCAATCTGTGTCTCTTGACCGGTGAGTTTAATCCATTAAATTCAATGTTATCACTGTCAAGGAATTACTTACATTAGTCATGTTTTCTTTAGGTTTATTTATGCTATATGTTGTTTTTATTTCTTTTAATTTTTAGTTGTTCTCACACTCTCCTCCACCTCTCTCTCTCCTGTTGTTCTCCTTTTGACTGACAGAACTCCCTTTAGTATTTCTTGAAGAGCAAGTTTCTTATTGACATATTCTCTTAATTTCGTTTATCTGTGAATAATTTGAGGTCTTCCTCATTTTTGAATGCCAGCTTTGCTAGATAGAGAATTCTTAGTTGGAAGATTTTTTCTTAACTATATCATACCACTGCCTTCATTTCATATGAGAAGTCAGCACTTAATCTTTTTGAGCTTCCCTTGTATGTGATGTTTCTCTTTTCTCTTGCTTCTTTCAGTATTCTCTCTTTGTCCTGAGAATTGGACAATTTGATAAGTATATGTCTTGGAGTAGGCCTGTTAGGATTTATACTGTTTGGTGTGTGCCGTACTTCCTGGACATGTACATCCATCTCCCTCATTAGGGTTGGGAAGTTTTCAGCTGTTATTTCCTCCAATACTCCTTCTGTCCCTTTTCCTTCCTCTGCTCCCTCTGGGATGCATATAATGCGTTTGTCCGTTTTGTGTTGTGATTCAAATCCCTAAGTCTGCTGAATTTTTTCTACCTTTTTATCTATATGTTCTGATCTCCGTTTGATTTCAGATGTACTGTCTTCCACATTGCTCATTTTTTCCTCTGTCTGTTAAAATCTACTGTTGTGTGCTTCCCGGTGTATTTTTTATTTCTTGGATTGTGCCATTCATCACCATTATATCTGTTATCTTTTTATGTATGTTTATAATTTCTTCAGTATTTTCTCCCAGTGTCTTTTTTTTTTTTTTTTTTAAGATTTATTAACCTCCCCCCCCCCCCCCCCCCTCCCCGTTGTCTGCTCTCTGTCCATTGACTGTGTTCTTGTGTGTCTGCTTGCATTCTCAGCAGGCAGCACTGGGGGTCTGTGCCTCTTGTTGTTGCATCATCTTGCTGTATCATCTCTCTGTGTATGCAGCGCCACTCCTGGGCAGTCTGCGGTTTTGCATGGGGTGGCTATCCTTACGCAGGGGCCACTCCTTGCGCGGGGGCACTCTTACGCGGGGCACCCCTGCGTGGGCCGGCACTCATTGCACGCATCAGCACTGCGCGTGGGCCAGCTCATCACACGAGCCAGAAGGCCCTGGGTATTGATCCCTTGGCCCTCCTATGTTGTAGGTGGGCGTTCTGTCTGTTGAGCCATATCTGTTTTCCCCCAGTGTCTTCTTAATATCCTAAATCTCTTCCTTTACTTCATTAACTTGATCAATGATATTAGTTTGGATATCTCTGATCAGTTGTTTCATATTCTGGATCTCCTCCTGGTTTTTAGTTTGTTCATTGGACTAGGCCATGTCTTTCTGTTTCTTAGTATGGTTTATAATTTTTTGTTGGTGTCTAGGCATCAGTTTATCTTGTTTATTCAGTTGATTAGCTTCTCTATTTTGTAGTTTTATTTTGTTGTTGTTTTTGTGTGGGTAGTAAGGTTTCACTTTGACCCTTTGTTTCTCTTATTCTATTTCCTTGTTGTTGCCTTTGTTCCTTTGAAAGAAAGAAAGTTAGGACCAGAGAAAAGGAAAGAGGTAGGCAGAGAAAAAGAAGAGTAGTAATAATTGTCAAAGGTAGGAGAGGAACCATACACGACCTAGGAAATTGAAAAATTAACATGAGTAAGAAGCACAGAGGAATAAGATTAGAAAAGTGAAGAGAAACAATAAGACAAGAACAGAATAGAGAAAAATACATAGAATGAATTAAAAGACTGAAATGGTGGAGAAGAGGAGAAAAGAAAAGAGAAAGAAAAAAGTAAAAAAAAAAGTAAACAGGAAAAAAGGAGAGAAATAAAAAGTAAAATTGGAGACCAAATAAAAGAGGTAGAAAGATGAAGGAGAGAAAAGAAATAGGGTAAGTAGAGTAAATCAGTAAAAAAAAAGAAAAAAAATAGGGAAACAAAGGAAGGGGATATACAACAAGCAAGAACTGAGACAGCAGCAACTCCTTTAAAAAAGGAGACAGAAGAAAAAACCAAAAAACAAAAATAAACACAGAAAAACAGCTTTCTTTCTTAGCCCCCTAAGGATCTTCCCAGGCTGCTGGTGTTCATCATCCACTCACCCTGCAGCCTGTCCTCTGCAGGTTTTGGACTGGGTTTTAGTGAATAAAATAAGGGAAATTTTTAAAAAAAGGAAACTTTTTTTTTTTTTTTTAAATTAAGGGATCCAAGAAAATCTAATACAAAGGGAATATCTCTGTGTTCCCTGTAGTTTCAGCTGGATGCCTGATAACCTGGTGGATTGCTTCTCAAGGAAGAGCCAGGAATTGAACCGCAGACCTTAAGGAAGAGCCAGGAGTCAAACCAGGAAGGGACCTTGTTCGTGTGAGGCAGGAATTCTTCCACTGAGCTCCTCTGCTTCCTTCAGATAATTAGCCCTTCAGAAAGCTAGCCGCCCCTTTTGCCTCGGGCAGGGGAGATTCCCTGCGGTCAGCTGAAGTCCTGCTGACCAGCCTGTAGTCTCTGCCTGATCTGATGTAATTCCTGTCTTTACCTAGGTGGCGTCGGGTCCCTTCCCATAGTCATGGGGGGCCCAGCTGGATAAACTCACGCAAAGAAATGACTCTCCACCCTCCCAAACGGGAATCTGCTGTCACACTCCCTTTTGGGGCAGGGACCAGGGGCTCCACTTGGCCTGTGCACCCAAAGGGCTTGGCTATGTGTGCCACTTCCAGCCACCAAGGCTTCCCTGTCTGTCCAGTACCCTCCAAATGACCCAGAGCACCTTCCTGTTCTATATATATCCAAAGGAGGATGACGTCTGCTCCCTCTCAGACACAATTCCCTAGGAGTTTTACCTTCCTTTCGTATTCTTATCTCGTATCTCGGGGGTGGGGAAGGGATGCCCTTCCCAGCAGCCCGGAGGTTTACTAACTCAGGATTACTTGTTTTGGCTTCTTTGTCTCTCTGACCCTCCCCCTTCTGGGACTTGTGAAACAGTGTCCTGGTTTGCTTTACAACAAAGCAGGTCTCCAGGGCAGCCTCTGGCTCTTTCTCTGTTGTTTTGGTGAGAACTGAGCCTTATCTGACTAACCTATCTGCCATGTTCCCATGGGGTAACCCACATTATCTTTATTAGATTACATAAAAATTAAAAGGGATTCCCATATGCCCCACTCCCTATTCCTCCCACATTTACCCACATTAACAACATCCTTCCTTAGTGTGGTACACTCATTGCAATTGATGAACACGTTTTGGAGCATTCCCACTAAGCATGGATTACAGTTTACAATGTAGTTCACACTCTCTCCCACCCAGTTCTGTAGGCTATGGCAATTCATATAATGGCCTGCATCTGTCACTACAACTTCATTCAGAAGAATTCCAAGTCCTGAAAATGCCCCCATATTAACCTGTTTTTCCCCCTCCCTGCCCTCAGAACCTCTGGTGTCCACTACCTCCACATCAATGATAAAAGTTCTTCTATTACTAGAATCACAACAAGTCTATAGCAGAATACCAGCAAGTCTACATTGGTCCATAGTTCATTCCCCAATCCTGAGGACCCTGGGATGGTGATGCCCACCCCACCTCCAACTGACAGGGGGCCAACAAAGGAAATGTAAAGGAATCAGTCAGAAAGGTAGGAAAAAAAACAGGTGTGTCCAAGGCTGGAGCCTGAAGGAAGTAAGCATTCCAAGGTTCTAAGGGCTATTAATAAGTCAGATCCAGGGAAAACTGAGAATGAATGAGTTGAATATTGATAATAAACATTCAAACACAGCCAAATGACATCAGTGATAAAAACAGTGACTCAGTGTGCCACATTACCTTTTTTATTTTTTTAAAGACTTATTATTACTTTTTAATTTTATTTATCCCCCCCCCTTGTGGCTTGCTTGCTCTCTGTTCTCTGTGTTCATTCTTCTGTGTCTGCTTGACTCCCTTTGTTGGATCATCTTGCTGCACCAGCTGTCCGTGGGCATGGGCTGTCAGCTCTCCACGGGCGTGGGCCAGGGCCAGCCTGCCTTCAAAAGGAGGCCCTGGGACGTGAACCCAGGACCTCCCATTTGGTAGATGGGAGCCCAGTCGATTGAGCCACAGCTGCTTTTTTTTTTTAACTTTCTACTAATTAAAAAGTGTCCTTCGAGTTTACCTTTCAACTACTGTCATACCCATATAATAGCCCTGTTAGTTACAAACCCTGTGATGTGTTTTCACCATTCCTATTCTAATTTCCAAAGATGTATAAACAACCTTTTTTTTTTAACCAGTATGTACCGATTAGCGCTCAGCTTTCCATTCTCTACCCTCACGGTAGATTTTTTTTTAAAGGAGGTACTAGGGATTGAACCCAGGACCTTGTACATGAGAAGCAGGTGCCTAACCACTGAGCTATATGTACTCCCCTCTAATTGTAGTTTTGATTTGCATTTCCTTAATTGCCAGTGACATTGAACGTTTTTGCATGCCATTCGTATATCTTCTTTGGACAATTGTCTAATTGGATATTTTGCGCATTTTTTAATCAAGTAGTTTCTATTTTTATTCAGTTTTTTTTTTATTTTTAAATGTCATTGATATTAAAGCCTTGATATGTGATTTCCAAATATTTTCTCCCATTTAGTTGGCTGCCTTTTCACCCCTTTGACAAAGTCCTTTGAGGTGCAGAAGTATTGAATCTTGAGGTTCCATTTACCTACTTTTTCTTTTGTTGCTTGGGCTTTGGGTATAAGGTTTAAGAAATTACCACCTACCGCAAATCTTGAAGATGTTTTCCTACATTTCCTTCTAGGAGTTTTATGGTTGTTGCTTTATATTAATATTTAGGTTCTTGATCCATTCTGATTTAATTGTTATATAAAGTGTGAGATAGGGGTCCTCTATCTTTCTTTTGGATATGGATATCTACCAGCACCATTTGTGGAATATACTGTTCTGGCCCAGCTGGGGGGACTTAACCTTGTCAAAAATCACTTGATCTGGGGAAGGGATGTAGCTCAAGTGATTGAGCGCCTGCTTCCTATGTTTGAGGTCACAGGTTCAATGCCCAGTACCTCCTAAAAACTAACAAACAAGTGAAAAAACCAACTCTCACTGGGGAACAGATGTAGCTCAGTGGTTGAGTGCTTGCTCCCCATGTATGAAATCCTGGGTTCAATCCCTGGTACCTCCTGAAAAAAAAAATCCCTTGACAGTAGTTATGAGAGACTATTTCTGAGTTCTTGATTCAGTTCCATTGGTCAATCTGTCTATCTTTATGCTAGTACCATGCTGTTTTTACTAGTGTAGCTAAGTAATATGCTTTATTTATTTTAAAAAATTTATTTATTTCTCTTCCCTTCACCCCCCACTGTTGTCTGCTCTCTTGTGTCCATTCGCTGTGTGTTCTTCTGTGTCCGCTTGCATTCTTGGTGGCACTGGAAATCTGTGTCTCTTTTTTATTGAGTCATCTTGCTGTGTCAACTTTCTGTGTGTGCGTTGCCACTCCTGGGCAGGCTGTGCTTTTTTCACATGGGGCGGCTGTCCTTGCGGGGCACATTCCTTGCGCGTGGGCTCCCCTAAGCGGGGGACACCCCTGCATGTCATGGCACTCCTTGTGCACGGCAGCACTGTGAATGGGCCAGTTCACCACATGGGCCAGGGGGCCCTGGGCTCGAACCCTGAACCTCCTTTATGGTAGGCGGACGCTCTATCAGTTGAATCACATCTGCTTCCCGTAATATGCTTTAAAGTCAGGGAGTGTGAGTCCTCCAACTTCGTTCTTTTTAAAGATATTTTGGCTATTTGGGTTCCCTTACCCTTCCAAATAAATGTGATAATTGGCTTTTCCATTTCTGCAGAAGGGCTCTTGGGATTTTTAATGGGAAATTGTTGAATCTGTAAATCAGTTTGGTAGAATTGACAAATAAGCAATATTTAGTCTTCCAGTACATGAACACAGATTGACCTTTCATTTATTTAAGTCTTCTTTGGTTTCTTTTGGCAATGTTTTATAGTTTTCTGAATACAGGTCCTTTATGTCCTTGGTTAAGCTTATACCTAAATATTCGAGTCTTTTATTCATTAGTATAAATGGAATTTTTTTCCTGAATTCCTCCTCAGATTGCTCAACAGTAGTATATCTGAAGCACTATGATTTTTGCATATTAATCCTGTATCCAGCTAACTTCCTGAACTTCTGTATTCTAGTAGCTTTGTTGTGGAATTTTCAGGATTTTGTAGATATAGGATCATATATCATCAGTGAATAGTGAAAGTTTTACTTCTTTCTTTCCTATTTGGGTGCCTTTTATTTTTTTATCTAGCCTAATTGCTCTACCTACAACTAACTTCATGGACGATGTTGAATAACATTGGTGACAGTGAGCATCCTTGTCTTGTTCCTGATCTCAGGAGCAAAGCTTTCAGTCCTTCACCATTGAGTACAATGCTAGCTGTTGGCTTTTTATGTATGTACTTTACCATGTTGAGAAAGTTTTTTTCTATTCCTATCTTTTGGAGTGTGTTTTATCAAGAAAGGATTCTGGATTTTGTCAAAAGCCTTTTCTTTTTCAATTGAGAAGATCATGTAATTTTTCTTTTTCCGTTTATTAATGTGGTTTATTACACTAATTGATTTTCTTTTGTTGAAACGCCCTTGCCTACCTGGGATAAAACCACTTGATTATGGTGTTTGATTCTTTAAATATGCTTTTGGATTTGCAAGTATTTTGTTGAGGATTTTTCCATTCATATTTATTAGAGTTATTGGTTTGTAATTTACTTTTTTGTAGTATCTTTGTTTTTTTTAAAATTAATTTTATTTTCAAAGATGCTTTAGATTACATAAATATAGCATAAAAAATATAAAAGATTGCCATATACATCCCTCCTTTCCTCTCCCTTACTTTCCCATATCAACATCCCTCATTTGTGTGGTATGTTTGTTACAATCGATGAACATATATTGAAGCATTGCTACTAACTATGGATTATAGTTTACACTCTGTCCTGTACAATTTTGCAGGTTATGGCAAAATATACAGTGGTCTATATCTGTCATTGCAGTGTCATGCGGGACAACTCCAGTATCCCCCAAATGCTCCAATATTACATCTATTCTTCCCTCTCCCGTCCCTTAGAACTTCTGGTGGCCACTGCCTTTATTTCAATGATGAGTTCTTCCATTGCTTGAATAATAACTCTACTTTAGTCCTTTGTTTATTCCTCAATCTTTAGGATTTGGGGATGGTGATGCCATCTTTATCTGGTTTTGAAATTAGGGTGATGTTAGCTTCATGGAATGAGTTTGGTAGCCTTTTTTTCCTGTTCAAAGATTTGGAAGAGCTTGAGCTCTTTGAATTATTGCCTTTGAATTATTGGTAGCATTTACCTTGTGAAATCATCTGGTCTTGGGCTTTTCATCTTTGGAAGGTTTTTGATGACTGTTTCAATTTCTTCACTTGTGATTTGGTTTGTTGAGGTCTTCTGTTTCTTCTAGGGTTACTGTAGGTGGTTTATGTGTTTCTAGGAATTTGTCTGTCTTGTTTACATTGTCTAGTTTTTTTGGCATAGTTTTCTTTTGTTCATAGTTTCCTTTTATCTCTCTTATTTCTGTGTGGTCAGTGGTAATGCTCCCCTCTCATTTCTGATTTTATTTATTTATGTCTTCTCTCTTTCTTTGTCAGTGTACCCAGGGGTTTGTTGATTTTGTTCATCTTCTCAAAGAACCAACTTTTGGTTTTATGATTTTTTAAAAAAATTGTAGTTGTCCTCTATTTCATGCATTTCTTTTCTGATCTTTACCATTTCCTTAGTCTTGGTTTGGGATTAGTTTGCTCTCCTTTTTCTAGTTCTTACAAGTGTGTGGTTCGATCTTCAAATCCTCTTTTCTTTTTTAATGTAAGCGTTGAGAGCTTATAAATTTCCCTCTCAGCATTGCCTTTTCGGTGTCCCATAGATTTTGATATGTTGTGTTCTCATTTTCTTCATCTAAATATATTTGCTGAATTCTCTTGCAATTTATTCTTAGACCCATTGATTATATGAGAGTGTTGTTTAATCTCCATATATTTATGAATTTTCCCTTTTTCTGTCCATTATTGCCATCTTCCTTCTGCTATGAACAAAGTGTTTTGTATAATTTCAGTCTTCTTAAATTTATTGAGTCTAGTCTTGTGACCCAAAGGATTGATGAGTGCTTGAAAAGAATGTGTGTATCATCCTGTTTTGGGGTGTAATGCTCTATATAGATATCTGTTAGGGCTAGTTCATTTATTATATTATTCAAACTCCCTGTTTACTTATCCTCTGATGAGATATGCTATCCAATACTAAGAGTGGTATATTGATGTCCCCAACTATTATTTTAGAGACATCTATTTCTCCCTTCAGTTTTGCTAGTTTGTGCCTCATATATCTTGGGGTACTCAGGTTAGGTGCATAAATATTTATTATATTTACTACTTCTTGGTGAATTGCCCCTTTTATTAATATATAATGACTTCATGCCTTACAACAGTTTTGCATTTAAAATCTATTTTGTCCAATATTAGTATCACTACTCCAGCTCATTTTTGTTTACTATTTCCATGGAATATCTTTGTCAAACCATTCACTCATATATATATATTTTTTTATCTGTTCTGTCAGTATATGTCTTTTGATTGAGGAGTTCCATCCATTAACATTCAATGCTATTAATGTAAAGGCATTACTCCATCCATATTGTCCTTTGGCCTTCTGTTGTCATATCTTACTGTTGTCTGTCTTTTTACCCTTTAATTTACCCTTCCTAATAATCTTCATTTCTACGCTCTTCTCCAAGTCTCTTGCCCTTGTTTTTTCCTTTCAGGTGGCAGTCCTCCCTTTAGTATCTCTTCTAATTCTGGTCTTTTGGTAACATATTCTATCAGTTTTTGTTTGTCTCTGAAGACTTTAAACTCCCATTTATGAAGGAGAGTTTTGCTGGATATATACCTTAAATGCATCATACCACTTTCTGTTTGCTTCCATTGTTTCTGATGAGAGGTTAGCACCTAATCTTTTTGAGGTTGTGATGTTTTGCTTTTCTCTTGCTTCTTTCAGAGTTCTCTCCTTATCTCTGATTTTTGTCATTCTGAGTAGTAGGTGTCTTGGAATAGCCCTATTAGGAGTTATTCTGTTTTGGGTTTGTTGTTCTTCTTGGATATTGATATTGTTCATAAGTGCTGGGAAGTTTCCTGTCATTATTTCTTGAAGTATTCTTTCTGCCCACTTTCCCACCCTTTTCTCAGGACACTGATAATGCATACGTTTGTACATTTAACTTTGTCATTCAGTTCCCTGAGACTTTGTTCCATTCTTTTCCATTCTTTTATCTTTCTCTTCTCCTGTCTTTTGCAGTTTGGATATTCTGTCCTTGAAATCTCTAATTTTGTCCTTGAGCATTTAAAATCTGCTGTTATGTGCCTTTAATATATTTTCTGTCTCATCCATTGTGTCTCTCGTTCCCATAAGGGCTGTTACTTTTCTTTGCAGGCTTTCAAAATGTTCTTTCTGCTCATCTACATCTTCTTAATATCCTTTTTCCTTGTAGTCACATTTCCTTTTAATTCTTTGAATTGATTTTGGAGATCTGTGTGATTATAATGATTAGTTGCCTTAAATCTTGCATCTCATTAGGACATTTGTTTTGTTACTTGGCTGGACCATTTCTTCCTGTTTCCTAGTATGGCTTGTAATGTTTTGCTGATATCCAGGCATCTGAATATGCTGGTGAATTTACTCTGATGGTTGATTTTTCTCTCTTTCCTGCAGGTTTGGTTTTTCTTTCGTTCACAGCTCTTCTGTGCTTTTTTTGTTCAAATTATTCTGAGTCTTTAAAATTCTACAGCTTAACTTATCAAAATCAGGCCAGAGACTCACTAATAGGGTGCAGATTTTCTCCCAGGTGTGGGGCTAAAGAGAGACCTAAAAGCAGTTTTCTCCTTGTGGTTTCTGTCTGGCCAGCAGATGACATTCATTGGTGAACCTTTCCATTGAGGTATTTGTTTCAACCTCTGCTTTCCTGTGCTCTGGCCTGCCAGAGCCAAGATTCAAAGTGGGCTCTGCTGACCAAAATCATTGAAGAGAAACCACCTCCACCCTCTGCTGTACCCTCCCTTTTCCCTTGTAACAGCTGACAGGGAGGAAGACGTCTGATCACCTCTCAGTTGGCTGCATTGAGCCAGGGGTTTCATTCAGGCCTGCGGTCTTGTGGGGGGAGCCCTTCCTGGCCACTGCGGGGGTCAGATTCTGTGTCTCTCTGTCTCTCTCCCTGCTAGGATTTGTGCAGCACTGTCCTTGTCTGCTGACCCTCAAAGCAGGTCCCTCAGATAGATTCTGGCCCTTTCACTCTGTTGTTTTTGTGAGAGAGTTGAGCCCCATCTGCCTACGTCTATGCCATCTTCCCAGAACCTCTGTATAGTTTCTTTTTTTTTTTTTTAAAGATTTATTTATTTATTTATATTTAATTTCCCCCCCTCCCCTGGTTGTCTGTTCTTGGTGTCTATTTGCTGCGTCTTGTTTCTTTGTCCGCTTCTGTTGTCGTCAGCGGCACTGGAAGTGTGGGCGGCGCCATTCCTGGGCAGGCTGCACTTTCTTTTCACGCTGGGCGGCTTTTCCTCACGGGCGCACTCCTTGCGCGTGGGGCTCCCCTACGCGGGGGACACCCTTGCGTGGCAGGGCACTCCTTGCACGCATCAGTACTGCGCATGGCCAGCTCCACACGGGTCAAGGAGGCCCGGGGTTTGAACCGCGGACCTCCCATGTGGTAGACGGACGCCCTAACCACTGGGCCAAAGTCCGTTTCCCTGTATAGTTTCCTAATTATTATTTCATGTACTTTAAATCTTTGCTTCAACTATGGAATGGCACGATTAGGATAAATAAACTGTTTACCCTCCAGTTTAGTATTATATGAGGTAAGCATCTCATTGATTATAAATAATAATAATATTTTTATATTATAATTCTTGTTTTTGTTAAAAACAACAAGATGACCAGGACTTTATATATGTAACTTATATTTAAGTTGTCTTTATTGTATTAAAGTGAGTGCCCTACAGTCAGTCACTCTGTAGCTTTCTCTTTTAATAATGAGAAATAGAATCCATATCACTAAATTGTTTCATCTCTTAGTAGCAGTGTATGAGTTTTTTTGTTTAATGGTTAATTATGTGAGCAGGGATTAACTCATTTCAAACAAATCAATCTGTATTTATTTCATAAGATCTGTTGACAAACTTCTGATTATTGCAGTATTACCCTAAGCATATAAATCTAGTTCTGTTTGTCATTTAAGTCTAATGTTGCTAGTTCACAAGGATAAAAACATATCTGAACTGAAAAATAAAGCTATAATAAATGATATAGGTCAGTGTTTATGAAATATAAAAATTTTTTCTTGAAGTAATTTAAATAATTTTTATTTCATATTTTGGCCTTTATTCTTCATTTTTCATACACATTTCCTTGTTTTTACAGTAATATTATTTGGGGGTAGATTTTATTTAACTATTTTTAAGAGGTTAGGGATTTAAAACAGCATTGAAGGCAACAAGTCTCCTAATTTCTACTCTTGCCCCTTTGTAATCTGTTCTCCACATTGCACTGTGTGATCTTACAGTTTAAATTAGGTCATATTTACAGTCTTGCTTTTGTAAACATTCCAATCCCCGTTCTATGATTGGAAAATTGTCATAATCTGGCTCTTGTCTAGCTCTGCTATTTGTTTTTGCCCTATTATCCCTTCTCTTAAAAAACTCCAAACATATCACTCCTCTTTTAGTTCTTTGAATAGGCCAGCGTTTTTCCATTTTGTAACTTTTGCCACATGCTGTTTCCTCTATCAGAAATGTTTTACCCCAGGTTCTTGGCATGGAACATTTGTCAGTCAGGGAGTAAATCTACCTCATTTCCCCTAGTGTTGTAAACCCCAGTATTTATTAAATGAAAAAAAATGGCAAAGCATAAGCTTTGTGGAGGTAGGTTGTGAGTACCAGGAACAGAGAAATGTTAGATCTAGAGAATTACAGTTGAGTGGTCAAGCAGTTTCTAAGCACCAGCGACTGCCAAACTGCTCGGTTGGGCTTGCCCACACTTTGATAGATTTGCTGGTAAAGAGACAAGCCCAGTGGATTTAGACAGTTTATTACTCAAATCATAGCAGGCAGCGTGGGCTTCATGTTTGCCTCAGTCCCCCTTGCTCCTCAAGTTCCAGGTGGGCGGTCTTGGAGTCTGTGCATGTAGTGGATCGGTGTTACAGCTAAGGAATATTGAAATTTGGAAACACTTGGTCTTTTAAAGGTCTGGTGGCCAACCTGCCCAAGAGACATTATCTTTATCTCTCAGGAATGTAAGCAAATTTTCTCCTGGGTGTAGAGAGAGATGTCGAGCTTTATAACCCAGAAATGCCTCAGAGGCCAGATATCTCTAAATCTTTTTGGAGGGTGTCACTCTCCTTATCTTTCCAAGTCAGTCTCATATAGAAACATCCTTGTATAAAGTTGTCAGTGCCTTTTGCTCAGAAGATGCGCAGAAATGCCAGCTTGGAGAATTTTCGCCCTACACTAGCTGAAGACCAAATAAGAAATTTAATTCACTTGGTGGTCTGAGAGTCAATATGCGTTCAAATCCCCTCCATCACTTAAATGGGACAAGTTAAAACAAATAAAAATGATAGCTACATTGAAAGATTAAGATTAAAGAAATGTACAGAAGTGAGTACAATGGATGGTATATAATAGGTTCTCAGTAAAGGCTGTGACAATGAGGAGCATGGTGATAGTAAAGGACATACAATTCCTAAATTTCAAAATTTTCTTGGGGTCCTGGACGAACAGATTACAGATTAGAAGTTAGGCAGATAAATCTTTTTTTTTTTTTTTAAAGATTTATTTATTTTATTTAATTCCCCCCCTCCCCTGGTTGTCTATTCTCTGTGTCTATTTGCTGCATCTTGTTTCTTTGTCCGCTTCTGTGAAGATGGCACGGGAAGTGTGGGCGGCGCCATTCCTGGGCGGCTCTCCTTACGGGGCGCACTCCTTGCGCGTGGGGCTCCCCTACGTGGGGACACCCCTGCGTGGCAGGGCGCTCCTTGCGCGCATCAGCACTGCGCGTGGGCCAGCTCCACACGGGTCAAGGAGGCCCGGGGTTTGAACCGCGGACCTCCCATGTGGTAGACGGACGCCCTAACCACTGGGCCAAGTCCGTTTCCCAGATAAATCTTTTTAAAATTAAAATTAAAAAAAATTTTTTTAGACATTTTGCCTCCCCCCGTTGTTGTTTGCACCCTCTGTCTCTTCTCTGCTGTGTCCATTTGCTGTGTGTTCTTTCTGTGTCTGCTTGTCTTTTCTTCTCATCTTTCTCTTTAGGAGGCACTGGGAACTGATCCTGGGACCTGTGGAGTAGGAGAGAGTTACTCAGTTGCTTGCACCACCCCAGCTCCTTGGTCTGCTGCGGCTCTCACTGTCTCTCCACTGCATCTCCTTTTGTTGTTCATCTTGCTGCTCCAGCTCTCCGCAGCATGGGCTGTCAGCTCTCTGCGGTGTGGGCTGTCAGCTCTCTGTGGTGTGGGCCACCTTGCCTTACCAGGAGGCCCTGGGAATTGAACCCAGGTCCTCCCGTATGGTAGACTGGAACCCAATCCCTTGAACCACGTGTGCTTCCCTAGGCAGATAAATCTGTACTGTTCCTTTGGTATCACTTCAGAAATCATGTATTTAGCATCCTGACATCATTGAAGGGGAATGGCCTTCCATATTGACAGTTCTTCCTTCCTTTTTTCCTCCCATCTTTTTTTTTTTTAATAACTTTTTTAAATCACAGAAATTGTGAGTTAACCAAACAATCATGCATAAAATACAGGATTACCATATTCCACACCTCCACCACCACCTTGCTTTGGAGTGGAATATTTGTTAAAATTGATGATAGCAGTTTTTAATAATTGTCCTGTATATTTTAATAGTAGATACCAGCATTTATTGAGAGATTTATGTTCTAGGCACTTCAGCAAATTATGTGGATTACCTTATTTAAATACTCAATACATAGGTCTGTGAAATATGTCTTATTATTAAAATAATTTTTTTTTAAATTAGAGAAGTTGTAGGTTTACAGAAAAATCATGTAAACATATGGCATTTCCATATATCTCCGCTATTGTCGGCACTTTGCTCCAGCATAGTACCTTTGTTAAAATGATGAAAAATTATTAAAATAGCACTATTAACTGTCATCAATAGCTTATATCAGTTGTATTTTCCCCATATACTACCCTATTATAAACACCTTTTATTAGTGTCATACTTTTGTTATAATTCATAAAAGAACATTCTTATACTATTACTTATAAGGTCCATTTTTGCAAGAGTTCTCTGTGTTATATAGTCCTATCTTTTAATATTTTTTCTAGTGATATATATGACCTAAAGTTCCCCTTTCTTTCTTTTAAAAGCAGTTTTATTGACATGTATTCACATACATACATTCCACCCAAAGTGTACAAACAGTGACTTTTAATATCATCAGTTTTGTGCATTCATCACCACAAAAAATTTTAGAACAATTTCATTAATCCAAAAAGAAAAACTGCACACTCCTTAGCAGTCACCTCTCATTCCCTCTATGGTTCCCCAGCCCTACATAAGCACTAATCTAATTCCATCTTTATAAATTGATTTATATTTACATTTTATATAAATGGACTCATACAGTATGCAGTACTTTGTGTCTGGTTTCTTTCACCTAGCATTTGCTTATTTTTTGGCTTGATAGTAACAACTTTTAATATTAACATACATTTATTCAATTTTAAAGAGAAATGGTCTCATATATGTCATATTACCCATACATTCTTATTTCACATGAGGTTTCACTATGCTATACCGTCCCATGTTACATTTTTTAGCTTTTCTTCTAGTAATATACAAGAGCTTAGACTTTCCCTTTCAACCACTGCTGTCTCCATATAATTGAACTGCTAGTTACAAATGCTATAGTGTACTTTCACTTTTTCTGTTCATTTCCAAAGATTAATAAACAGTCTTTTTACCAATTCTGCACAGATTAACCCTCAGCTTTTACGCCTCTGCCCTCATTGTATTTTCTGGGCCTATATCTAGTTATTAATTCCATGAGTTTTCACAATTTATTTAGTTCAAAATAGCACCTTCATACAGCTTTTGTTCTTTTGTCTCTGACTTCTTCATTCAACATAATGTCCTCCAGGTTCATCAATGTTGTCATATGTTTCAAGACTTCATTTCTTCTTACAGCTGCATAATGTTCCGTTGTGTGTATATACCACAATTTGCTTATCCATTCATCAGTTGATGGACACCTGGGTTGTTTCCATCTTGGGCAGTCATGAATAATGCACTATGAACTTCCATGTACAGATGTCTGTTCTTGTCACTTCTCTCAGTTCTTCTAGGTATATACCGAGTAGTGGTATTACTGGGTCACATGGCAAGTCTATATATTCAACTTTCTTAGAACTGCCAAACATTTCTCCACAGTGGCTGTACCATTCTACATTCCCACCAACAGTGAATAAGGGTTCCTGTCTTTCCATATCCTCTCCAGCACTGGTAGTTGTCTGTCTTTTTAATAGTAGCCATTCTAGTAGGTATGAAATGATATCTCATTGTTGCTTTGGTTTGCATTTCCCTAGTTGCTAGTAATGTTGAACATTTTTTCATGTATATTTCTTCCATTTGTATTTCTTCTTTGGACAAATGTCTATTCAAGTCTTTTGAGCATTTTTAAATTGGGTTTTGTCCTTTTTTTATTGAATTGTAGCATCTCTTTATATATCATGGCTATTAAACCCTTATTAGATACGTGGTTTCCGAATATTTTCTCCCATTTGAGCTGGTTGCCTTTTCACCCTTTTGACGGAGTGCTCTGTGGTGCAAAAGTGTTTAATTTGGAGGAGGTCCCATTTATCTATTTTTTCCTTCTCTTGCTCTTACTTTGGATGAAAGATCCAAGAAACCATCACTTCCCACATGATCTTGAAAATGTTTCCCTACATTTTCTTTTAGTTCTTTTATGGTGTTGGCTTTTATGTTTTTTAGGTCTTTGATCCATTTTGAGTTGATTTTTGTATACGGAGTGAGATGGGGTCTTCTTACATTCACAATGACTTTACCATTCTGCATTCCCACCAACAGTGAATGAGAGTTCCTATCTTTCCACATCCTCTCCAACATTTACAGTTTTCCAAATTTTTAATAGTGGCCAGTCTAGTAGATGTGAAATGATATCTCATTGTGATTTTGATTTGCACTTCCTTAACCACGCTAGTGAAGTTGAATATTTTTTCATATGCTTCTTTGCCATTTGTATTTCTTTTTTGGACAGTTGTCTTTTCAAGTCTTTTGCCCATTTTTCAATCTTATACTTTTATTGTTGAGTTGCATGATCTCCTTATATGTTACAGATATTAACCCCTTATATGATATTTGATTGCCAAATCTTTTCTCCCATTGAGTTGACTGCCTTTTTACCCTTTTGACAAAATTCTTTGAAGTGCAAAAGTGTTGAATTTTGAGGAGGTCCCATTTATCTATGTTTTCTTTTGTTGCTCATGCTTTGGTGTGAGGTTTAAGAAACTACTGCTGGGAAGTGGACTTGGCCCAGTACAGGACGTCCACCTACCACATGGGAGGTCCGCGGTTCAAATCCCGGGCCTCCTTGACCCGTGTGGAGCTGGCCCACGCACAATGCTGATGCACGCAAGGAGTGCCCTGCCACGCAGGGGTGTCCCCGCGTAGGGGATCCCCATGCGCAGGGAGTGCGCCCTGTAAGGAGAGCTGCCTAGTGCGAAAGAAAGTGCAGCCTGCCCAAGAATGGCACCACACACACGGAAAGCTGACACAACAAGATGACGCAACAAAAAGAAACAGATTCCCGGTGCCGCTGATAAGGATAGAAGCAGTCACGGAAGAACACACAGTGAATGGATACAGAGAGCAGACTCCTGGGGGGCGGGGAGGGGAGAGAAAATTAAAAAAAAATCTTTAAAACAAAACAAAACAAAACTACTGCCTACCACAAGACTTTGAAGATGTTTTCCTACATTTTCTCCTAGGAGGTTTATGTTTGTTGTTTTTATATTTCAGTCCTTGCTCCATTTTGAGTTAAGTTTTGTGTAAGGTGTGAAATAAAAAGTCTTCTTTCTTTCTTTTGGATATGGCTATCCAGTTCTCGCAGCATCATTTTTTGAAGAATGTTCTGGCACAGGTGGGTGGGCATAACATCCTTGTCAAAAATCATTTGACTCTAGATGTGAGGGCCAATTTCTCAGTTCTTGATTCGGTTCCATTGGTCCATCTGTCCTTGTGCCAGTACCGTGCTGTTTTTTTTCCATTGTAATTAAGTAATATGCTTTAAAGTCAGGAACTGAGAGACCTCCAACTTCATTCCTCTTTTTTAAGATATTTTGCTAAAAAGGGCCCCTTACCCTTCCAAAGATATTTGATTATTGACTTTTCGATTTCTACAAAAAAGACTGTTGAGATTTTTATTGGGATTGCATTGAAACTGTAAATCAGTTTGAGTAGAATTGACATCTTAATGATAACATAGCCTTCTAATCCCTGAACATGGAATGTCCTTCCATTTATTTAAGTCTTCTTTGATTTCTTTTAGCAATGTTTTGTAGTCCTTTTTGTCCTTGGTTAAGGTTATTCCTAAATATTTGGTTGTATTAATCGTTATTTTAAATGGAATTTTTTTCTAATTTTCTTCTTGATTGCACATCAGTAGTATATGGAATGCTTTTGATTTCTGTGTTTTAACCTTGAATCCTGGCACTTTGCCGAACACATCTATTAATTGTGCTAGCTTTGTTGAAGATTTTCAGGATGTTCTAAATATAGGATCATGTCATCAGTGAAGAGTGAAAGTTTTGTTTCTTCATTTCCTATTGGGTATCTTTTATTTCTTTTTCAGTTTAGTTGCTCTAGCTAGAACTTCTAGCACAATATTGGTAACAGTGGTGACAGTGAGCATCCTTGTCTTGTTCCTGATCTCAGAGGGAAAACTTTCAGTCTTTTACCACTGAGTACAATGCTAGCTCTAGGTTTTTCATTTATGCACTTTACCATATTGATAAAGTTTCCTTCTATTTCTATCTTTTGGAGTTTTTTTTTTTTTATCAAGAATGGGTGTTATATGTTATTATGCCTTTTTTTGCATCAGGTGAGAGGATCATGTGATTTTTCTTCAACTTATCAATGTTTTATTACGCTAATTCATTTTCTTGTATTGAACCACCTTTGTATACCTGGGATAAAACCTACTTGATTGTGGTGTATAATTCTTTTAATGTACTTTTGAATTCTGTTTGCAAGTATTTTGGTGAGGATTTTGCATCTATATTCATTAGAGATATTGGTCTATAAGTTTCTTTTTTCATAGTATCTTTAACTTGTTTTGTATTAGGGTGATGTTGCCTACTTGGAATGAGTTTGGTAGCATTTTTTCCTGTTCACCTTTTTTGGAAGAGCTTGTACAAGATTGGTATTAGTTGCATCTTTGAGTGATTGGTAAAATTCACCTGTGAAGCCATTCTGGTCTCAGGCTTTTCATCTTTGGGAGGTTTGTGATGACTGTTTCAATCTCTTTCCTTGTGATTGGTTTGTTGAGGTCTTCTGTTTCTTTTAAGGTCAGTGTAGGTGTGTAGGTGATTCGTGTGTTCCAGAAATTTGTCCATCTTGTCTACATTTTCTGTTTTTTTGGCATACAGTTTATAGTATCCTGTTATGATCTCTCTTATTTCTTTGGGGCCAGTGGTAATGTCCTCCCTTTCGTTTCTGATATTATTTATTTGTGTCTCTTTTTTTCTTTGTCAGTCTAGCTAAGGATTTGTCAATTCTGTTGATTTTCTCCAAGAACCAACTCTTGGTTTTGTTGATTTTCTCTATTGTTTTTTTGTTCTCAATTTCATTTATTTTTGCTCAGAACTTCACTATTTCTTTCCTTTGGCTTGGCTTGGGATTTGTTTGCTGTTCTTTCTCTAGTTCTTCCAGGTGAGCCATTAGATTGTTAATTTTAGCTCCTTCTTTTTTAATGTAAAATCGAGGGCTATAAATTTTCCTCTCAGCACTGTCTTTGCAGTGTCCCATAGGTTTTGTTGTGTTGTGCTCTCATTTTCAGTAGTGTCAAAATATTGGCTGTATTCTCTTGCAATTTCTTCTTTGACCCACTGATTGTGTAGGAGTGTGTTGTTTAATCTCCATGTATTTCTGAATTTTCTCTTTTTTTGTCTATTATTTATTTCTAGCTTAATTCCATTATGATCAGAGAGAATGTTTTGTATAATTTCAGTCTTTTTAAATTTATTGAGACTTGTCTTGTGTCCCAATATATGGTCTATCCTGGACAAAGACCCATGAGCACTTGAAAAGAATGTATCTCCTGTTTGTTTTGGGTGCAGTGCTCTGTAGATATCTGTTAGGTCTAGTTTATTTCTCATATTATTCAAGTTCTCTTTCTGTCTAGATGTTCTGTCTAATACTAAGAGGGGTATATTGAAGTCTTCAACTATTATTGTGGAGACATTTATTTCTCCCTTCAGCTTTGTCAGTGTGTGCCTCATGTTCCTTGGGGCACTGAGATTAGGTGCATAAATATTTAGAATAGTTACTTCTTCTTGTTGAATTGCCTCTTTTATTAATATATAATGCCCTTCTTTCTCCCTTATAACAGTTTTGCGTTTAAAATCTATTTTGTATGATATTAATACCACTACTCCAGTTCTTTTATGGCTACCATGTGCATGGATTATCTTTCCCAAGCCTTTCCCTTTTTTTTTTTTTTAAATCCACCCCCCCCTCCCTTGTGGCTTGCTTGGTGTCCGCTCTCTGTGTCTATTTGCTGTGCGTTCTTCTGTGTCTGTATTTTATTTTTATTTAACACCCCCCCCCTTGTGGCTTGCTTGCCATCTGCTCTCTGTGTCTATTTGCTGCACGTTCTTCTGTATTTGTTGCTTGGCTTCCTTTTTGTTGAGTCACCTTGCGAGCCAGCTCTCGGTGGCGGGCGGGTGAGCCTGCCTTCACAAGAAGGCCCCAGGATGCGAACCCAGGGCCTCCCGTATGGTAGACGGGAGCCCAACTGATCGAGCCACAACTGCTTCCCCAAGCCTTTCACTTTTTTTAACTTGGTTGTGCCCTTCTGTCTGAGATGAGTCCCTTTTAGAGAACATATAGATGACTCATATTTTTTAATCCGTTCTATCAGTCTGTGTCTTTTGATTCTGAAGTTCAAGCCATTAACATTCAGTGTCATAACTGTAAAGGCATTACTTACTGCATCCATTTTGACCTTTGGCTTTCTGTTATCATATCATACTATATCTTTTTACCCTTTATAATATTCTTCACTTCTTCCCTCTTCTCTAAGCCTCTTACCCTTGTTTTTATCTCTCAGGCTGCAGCACTCCCTTTAGTTATCTCTTGTAACTCTGGTCTTTTGGTAACATATTCTATCAGTTTTTGTTTGTGAAGACTTTGCGCTCCCCTTCATTTTTGAAAGACAGCTTTGCTGGATACAGAATTCTTGGCTGACAATTTTTCTCTTTCAATACCTTAAATACATCATACCACTTTCATGTCTCCTTCATGGTTTCTGATTAGAGGTAATCACTTAATCTTATTGCCGTTCCCTTATATGTGATGCTTTGCTTTTCTCTTATTGCTTTCAAATATTTCTCTTTATCTCTGATATTTGTCATTCTGAGTGTTTATTCCATTTTGACTAGCATTGTCCTTCTTGGATATTAATATTTATATATTTCATAAGGGTAGGGCATTTTTCAGTCATTATTTCTTCAAATATTCTTTCTGCCCCTTTTCCATTTTCTTCTTCTTCTGGAGTGCTGATAATGTGTATCTATTTGCATTTCACATTGTCATTCAGTTTCCAGAAACCCTGTTCCATTTTTTCCTTTCTCTTCTCTTTCTGTTTCTCACTCTTTTCCAATTTATATGTTCTGTCTTTGAAATCTCTAGTTCTGTTTTCAAGCAGGTCAAATCTCCACTTATGTGTCTCTAATTTTTAACCTTATCCATTGTGCCCTGCATTCCCATATGATTCGTTACCTTTCTTTGCAATTTTCAAATTGTACTTTATGCTTACCCATAAAGAACAATTATTTATTTTAGTTAGTACAGTTAAAAGAATTTATTGGGAAATGGGGGAAAAGAACAGAGCTTGCTGATAAATGGGAGAGAAAGATGGCAATATACATTGAGGTTTGGTGTGGGCTCCTGCAGGCAGAGAGAGCCCCAGTGTCTTCTTAATATCCTTTATCTCTTTAGTAATATTTTCTTTCAGTTCTTTAAATTGATTTATGAGAGTTGTGTGATTACCATTGATTGTCTTAAATCCTGAATCTCTTCAGGATATTTGGTTTGTTTCTGTGTGTTTCTTCCTCTTTCCTAGTATGCCTTGTAAATTTTTGCTGATGTCTAGGCATCTGATATGTTGGTGAACTTACTCTGATGGCCATTTTCTCCCTCTTGCCTATTGTAATTACTTTTACACAGCTCTTTTTTTTTTTTTTTAAGATTTTTTATTTATTTGTCTCCCCTACCCCCAGTTGTCTGCTCTCTGTGTCCATTCACTGTGTGTTCTTCTGTGACCGCTTCTGTCCTTATCAGTGGCACCGGGAATCTGTGTTTCTTTTTGTTGCATCATCTTGCTGTGTCAGCTCTCCATGTGCATTCTTGGGCAGGCTGCACTTTCTTTCACGATTATAATCTCTTTGGAAAACAGTTTGGTCTTTTCCTAAAATGCTAAACATATGCCTATCTAAAGCTCTACCCCCCAAAAAAAATTAAATTAAAAATAAAAGTATAAAGACTGGTATGTGAATTCTAAAGCAGCTTTATTTTTAATAGCCAAAACCTAGAATCAACCCAAACAATAAAAAGAAAAACAAATTGTGACATCCAAACAATGGAATAGGAGTCAATTATTTTTTAAAAATTAACTATAGTTATATACAACTAAATGGATGAGTCTCAAAATAATTATGCTGAAAGAAGTTGTACCCAAAAAAGGAGGATGGAGTATTTACTAGATTATTACATTAAATTCTAGAAAATGCAAACTAATCCATAGATACAGACAACAGCTCAGTGGTTGCTAGGGGATGCAGAATAGTGAAGGGCTGTTAGGAAAATGAAGGGGCATGAAGAAACTTTTGGGGGTCATGGCTATGTTCATTATATTGATAATGGTAGTTTATTGCCTGTCAGTTATAACTCAATAAACAACTTTTGAAAGAGAGAGAAAGATTGGTATATTTTTAAAATGTGTGCATCATGTATGGTTCAATTATTACAGAATTCTAGAAAACAGAAAATAATTTCCAGTGACAGAAAACATCCAGTGAGCTGCGTCCAGACAGGGCAAAGATGGTGAGGAAAGATCACACAGGAACACAAGGAAACTTTTAGAGACAATGTTTAAATTCATTATATACTACTTTGTCATGATATTTCATGACTATACAAACGTCAAAACATATTGAACTTGGGAAGCGGACTTGGCCCAATGGATAGGGCGTCCGCCTACCACCTGGGAGGTCCGCGGTTCAAACCCTGGGCCTCCTTGACCCGTGTGGAGCTGGCCCACGGGCGGTGCTGATGCGTGCAAAGTGTCCCCCGTGTAGGGGAGCCCCATGTGCAGGGGTGCACCCCATAAGGAAAGCCGCCCAGTGCAAAAGAAAGTGCAGCCTGCCCAAGGATGGCGCTGCACACACAGAGAGCTGACGCAGCAAGATGACACAACGAAAAGAAACACAGATTCCTGGTGCTGCTGATAAGGACAGAAGCAGTCACAGAAGAACACACAGCGAATGGACACAGAGAGCCGACAACTGGGGGGGTGGGAGAAATAAATAAAATAAGATAAAATAAAGTAAAAAGAAGAAAACTTGAAAGAGACTGATTAAAAAAACAAACATTGAACTATACTTTCAAATATTTACATTTTATTATATAGTAAGTATACTTCAAGATAACTTAAAAATACTAAATATTAATAATTCTGTTCATCATTTCAAAGCTCTAAGAGGATGAAATGTCATACAATGAGTTTATTCCTGCTTATTCCCTTCATTAGGCATGTAAAATAGTCAAAACTCCACCTCAAAAAATAAAATAAAAAAAGGAGAAAACAAAAAAGAAAAAAAACTCTACCTTAAAACCAAAACTTTTATTTTGCTAGTATTATACCCATAAATGAAGGAATATCATGTAAAATATTGTTATATATTACATGATATTCTGTTAACAATAGCAAAACCACTTATAATTATTTAGACAATATACATATGTATATATGACTTACTAACTCAGATTAAGTTCAGACATAAATCAACACATCTATGGACAAATGACTTTTGACAAGGGTGCTAAGTACATTAACTGGGGAAAGAATGACCTCTTCAACAAATGGTGCTGGGAAAACTGGATATCCACTTAAAAGAGACTTAAATGGAAGAAAACTGAGAAGCATATATCTGATAAGTGTTCAATCTCCAGAATATAGAAAGAGCTGCTCCAATGCGGCTGGGGCGGCTTGCACCCCGATGCTGACGGGGGGGTTTGGAGGGGTCAGACTAGACCGCAGTGGCGTCTGATGCTACGGCAGACAGCATCAGAGGGGCTCGCAGGCGTGGAGGACGCACGGCGAGGGGAGGAAGAATGCCGCGGAGACCAGGTCTGTGGGCAAGTCCGGTTTATTGCGGAAGGGGACACAGCTTTATAGGGTTAGGGACTGCGTGGAGGGATTTGATAGGTGCGGGCGGGTACTGCTTCCTGATAGGTGATTGTAAGCGGTTGCTAGGCAGAGGGCTGGCGGAGAGGTTTGGAATAGGGGAGGGGAAAGGGGGAGTGAGAGCTGGCCGGATGTTGGGCTAGGCGGGAGATAGAAAGGGGGAGGGCAGCGCCGGCCAGCCGCTAGCAGCAAAGGCCTAGTCAGGCGTGGTCACCTTATCTAGGCCCAGTGGGCAGAGGCGGTATCACTTCTTGCCGCACCGTTTGCTACTGTGGCAAGCCGGGCGCCCTTCCTCCCACACTCCAAGTCAACAACAAAGAGAAAAATAACCCAGTTTTCAAATGGGCAAATGACAAGAATATGCATTCCTCTGAAGAAGATATATAAATGGTCAATAAGCACATGTAAACATGTTTAACACATCATTGGCCATCAGGGAAATGAAAATGAAAATCACAATGAGATATCTCTTTACAGGCAATACCACTAGAATGGCTATTGTTTAAATTTTTAAGAAAAGAAAGAAAAGAAGTCCTGGCAAGAATGCAGAGAAACAGGAAAGGAATGCTTATACATTACTGGTAGCACTGTCAACAGTATAGCCACTGTGGAAATCAGTTTGGTAACTCTCACAAAACTGAAAATAGAATTACTATATGACCCAGCAATCCCACTTCTTGGCATAAACCCAAAAAAATTGAAAGCAGGCACTCAAACAGATTCACAATACCAAAAGGTAAAATACCAAAAGGTAGAGGCAACCCAAGTGTCCATCTATAGATCAAAGGATAAACAAAGTGTGATACACGCTAAATGAAGCGTTATTCAGCCAGAGAAGTGAAGTTCTGATGCCAGCTACAACATGGATGAAATTGAAGACATGTTGACTGAAATAAGCCAGACACAAAAAGAAAAATATTGTACAATCCCGCTTATGTGAAACACCTAGAAGTAAACCTCAGAGAGACAGTCTTTAAGTTACCAGAGGCAGGGACAGAGTTGGATGGGAATGAAGAGTTATGGTTTAATGAGTAAAAGTTTCTGTTTGAAGAGATTTTAAAAAGTAGGTATAAAGGGAATCAATGATGGTAGCATAATATTGTGACAGTAATTATTATTACTGAATTGTTCACTTTTCACCTCAATGTGGTTAAAATGGGAAATTCTGAGATATATGTTACTACAATCAAGTTTGTTTTTATTTTTTAAAAAAAGCACTTTCCTATGTATTCTTTCATAAGCCACATAAGCCCATATAAGTCTAATTAAAACTTCAATAACAATAATAATAAAACATTAATTTAATCCCCTCTATATGCCAATCATTGCTTTAGTGTTATTGCAATTAATCCTCACAATATCCTATTGGTATATTCTATTTTATCCTCATTTTACAGGCAAGGAAATTTAGGCACAGAGAATTTAAGTAACTTTGCCAAAGACACATTATGAGGGGCAGGCAGAGTACAAAATAAGACAACTTACTTTGTCTCTAAGCCCAAGCAAATTTTAGATCACTATGCAGTATACCCTCTCATGAATATTAAATTAAATTAATCATACCTTTAGGCAAATAATTATAAATTTATCCATTCATTAAGCAAATATCTATCAGTTTTAACTGTGAACCAACCACAAGGCATTGCAGATACACTAGTGCACATGACACAGTTCCTACCCTTAGTTGACCACATTTTAGAGGGAGATAAAAACCAAAAGGTACACAACCTATATTCAGAAAACTATAAACAATGCTAAAAGAAATCAAAGAAGACCTAAACAAATGGAAAGACATTCCATGTTCATGAATTGGAAAAGAAATATTATAAATATGTGAGTCCTATTCAAACTGACCTATGCTTTCAATGCAATACCAATCAAAATTCCAACAGCCTACTTTACAGAAATAGAAAAGGGAATTGCCACATTTATTAGAAAGGGAAAGTGTAAGATCCTGAAAAAAGAAGAGCAATCTGGGAGGACTTTCACTGCCTCACCTTGAAATATATTACAAAACTACAGTGAATGATTGTGGGAAAATGGCCTCAATCAGGCAGAGAAGGCTCAGCCCCCTCACAAAAATAAGAGAAAAAGAGTCAAAACCTGCCCAAGGGACCTACTTTGGCAGGGAGCAGACCAGGACAGTGCTTTACACTCCCAGGAGGGTGAGGGACATAAAGACAAAGAAGGCGAAAGAACAGACTGAGTTACAAAACCTCCCAGCCACCAGGAAGGGCTCCCTTCCACCACCCACAAGCTATTCAGTGGCTCACTGCAGCTGACTGGGAGGAGAGAAGTCTTCCTCCCTGCCAGCTGTTACAAGGGAAAAGGGAGGGGGAGTCAGGGGGCTTTCCTTCAGTGATTTTGGTCAGTGGAGCCCACTTTGAATCTCAACTTTGGCCAAATGAAAACAAAGGAAAACTAAGAGATATACCTCCATGGAAAGGTGCACCAACAAGCATGATCTGCTAGCCAGTCTGGAAACTACACGGACAAAAACTGCTTTTAGAGTTCATTTTAACCCACTCTTGGGAGAAAGCCTGCACTCCATTAATGAGTCCCTGGCATGATTTTGGTAACCTAAGCTGGGCAATTTTAAAGACTCAGGATAAGTTGAACCAAATATTAAAGAGCTGTGGAAAGGGAAGTGAACTTGGCCCAATGGATAGGGTGTCCGCCTACCACAGGGGAGGGCCGCGGTTCAAACCCTGGGCCTCCTTGACCCATGTGGAGCTGACCCAGTGTATGAGAGTTCTAATTGCTCCTATTGATGCCAGCACTTGGTATGGTTAGTCTTTTAGTTTTACCCATTCTAATAGGTATGCAGTGGTATGCATTTTCCTAATGACTAATGGTATTGAGCATATTTTTATGTGCTTATTTACCATCATTTATCTTCTTTGGTGAACTGGCTTTTCAAATTTATTGCATGTTTTAAATTGTTTGTTTCTTATTGTAGGGTTTTGAGAGCTTATGTTTTGTAAATATTTTCTGTCATAGTGAGTTTTTTATTCTCTTAACAGTGTCTTTTGAATAGCAAATTTTTAATTTTGATGAAATCTAATTTATGATTTTTCTTTATTAATTCACTTTTGATAAATATCTAAGAATATTTTGCTTAATACAGGTCACAATTTCTCCTGTTTTCTTTTATGGTTCTAGATTTTATATTTGACTATATTGATCAATTTCAGTTAATTTTTATATATGGTTAAGGTATCGATTGTAGGTCATGTTATTTCATTTTTTGTGTATGTTGTCCACTTGTTCCTACACTATTTGTTGAAAAGATTATCCTTTGTCCACTGATTTTCCTTTGCACCATTTTTGAGAAAAACAATTTTCCGTATATGTAGACTCTAATTTTGGAATCTATTCTTTTACATTTATCTGTTAGTCGGTCTTTAAACCAAAACCATGCTGTCTCGATAACTGTTAGTATGTAGTAATTGTAGAAATCAGGTAGTGCTAGTTTGTCATCTTTGTTCTTCACTTTCCAAGTTGTTTTGGTTATTCTGTTTTTTGCATTTCCATATGATTTTAGGATCAGCTTTTCAATTTCTATCAAAAAAACCCCTGAGATATTGATTAGAATTATTTTAAATCTGTAAATCAATTTTGGCAGAATTAATATGTTATCAGTATTAAATGTTTTGATCCATGAACATGGTATAGCTCACCATTTATTTGTCTTAAATTTATCTCATCATTGTTTTGTAGTTTTCAGTGTGCAGAGCTTACATCCCTTTTATTAAATGTATCCCTAAACATTTCATATATTTAAGTGCTATTGTAAATGTTATTGTATTATTAGCTTGAATTTGCATTCACTGCTGGTACAGTTGATTCTGTATATTGATCTTATATTCTGTAACTTTGCTTAACTCAATTATTAGTTCTGGTAGTTTTTTCTTTTTTTGTAGATTTCATAGTGTTTTTGACATAATGATCACTTTATCTAACAAAAAAAATTTTACTTCTTCCTTTTTAATTTGGATACCTTTCAATTCTTTTCTGTACGTTATTGTTAGGACTTATAGTACAACACTGAATTGAAGTCAGGAGAGCTAACACCTTGGCTTTTTCCTGATCTTAGAGGGAAAATATTCTGTCTTTTCACCATTACATATCATGCTAGCTACAGTTATTTCATAGATGTTCTTTTTCTATTTGAGAAAGTTCCCTTCTATTCCTAGTTATTATGAGAGTTTTTATCAATAGTGGATGTGTCAGATAAGTTTTCTGTGTCTATTGAGATGGTCATATGGTTTTTCTTTTTTAAGTTTTAAGTCATAAATTGCATTGACTGATGTTGAGTGTTAAATCACCGTTGCATGCTGGAATGAACCACTCTTGATATATTATCCTTTTTTTTGTAATGTTGGATTCAATCTGCTAAATTTTTTAAATGAACATTTTATCTGTGTTCACAGGGGATATTGGTCTGTAGTTTTCTTGTAATGTCTTTGTCTGGTTTTATTAATCAGAGTAATTCTTTCCTCATAGAATGAGTTGAGAAGCACCCTCGTCTTTGCAAATTTCTGGAAGTGTTTGTGTAGAATTGGAATTATTTTTAACTTAAGTGTTTGAAAGAATTTGCCAGTGCAGTCATGTGGGCCTGGAGTGTTCTGTTTGGGAAGGTATTTACTTAACAATTTCAATTTCTTTTATACATATAGGCTATTTGGGATATATATTTCTTTTTGTGTAAGTTTTGATAATTTCCCTCTTCTGAGTAATTAGTTTTCTAATTAATTGGCATAAAATTTTTCATAATATTCCTTGATTATCCTTTTAATTTCTACAGAATCTGTAGTGATGTCACCTCATTCCAGGTAATGGTAATTTGTGCTTTCTCTCTTTTTTACTCTTTTTAGGAGGTAGTCTATCTTTAGAAATGTTTTGGTGGATCTGAAAAGAACGTTTATTTTTGTTGTTGTTGAGTGACATGCTCTATAAATGTCAGCTAGATCAAATTGATTGATAGTGGTCTTCTAGGCTTATGTCTTTACTCATTTTCTGTTAGTTATCATAGAGGGGTATTGAAATTTCTGAAGAGTTTTGGATTTGTCTATTTATGCAGTTTCAACAATTTTTGGTTCATTTATTTTGAAGCTCTGTTGAATGCACAAACATTTAAGATTGTTATATACAATAGATGAATTGACAGCTTTATTAATATGAAATGACCTTTTCTATCACGTATCATATGCATATATCTAAAGAATTTATTGGAAAGAGAAATGGGATTGACATTACTGATTTAGTTAAGTCAATAGCCTAGTAGAAGGTGGATTTTATGAACAAAATCAGTATATTTTTGGAATAGAGGAAGGAAGTAGAAGAAAGGGTAGGAATGTTGTGAAGTAAATCATTATTTAGTATATATAAAAACTAGTCTATTTAAAAAATATTCTATATGATAATTAAATATAAGGTCATATTTAGATGTAGTCCTTTATTCCCTACTCTTGAAGTTAAACAATTATTATATTTGATCTTATCACCATATAATGGTTGAGAAAACTCATTTCTGAGGGGAAAGTGACTAAACTTTTGTCTTGAAAACAGAATTGATGTTTAACTCTAAATCTCATCATTTGTGTGGTTTTCCTTTGGGTTTGTTTGTTGTTTCTTTTGTTTCTTTGTTTGGATCTAAGTCTAGGAAGTTAGTGTTGTGAAAAAAAAGCCCCATACTTTTGTTAAATTTCATTATGTTCGAAGAGGAAGAGTAGAACATAATGGCGTATTATTCCATCATGTCATGTTGGAAAGAACATGACAGAACATATATTTACAAACGTACATTCTTTAGAGGTAGAAGACTGCTATCAATTTGGTAATAAACCATCTGCTTATCATTTAAATTCCTGGATAACCTTCCAGCCCACATATCTTAAACAGAGGTAACATTCTTCATAACCTTAAAACCACTGCATACGGTCCATTGTCTCTGTATGTAATACGTATTTCCTGGGTACTGAATGAAAACAGAGCATGACGTTTATGAAGTCTAAAAAAGACCAAGTCGATTTGATAAACATGAAAGACTAACGAATTATACTTTCAGTGTTCTGAAATCATAATTCAGTTTGGAATGTATTCATACTTTGATAAAGCACATACTCCCGTACTATCAGTAAAATAAAGTTACTTAATATAGTCTAAAACACCTATCCGTTAGCTCCTTTCTCTTCCATTCATTCAATATTTGTTGAGTGTTTCTCATGTACTAATTGTTATAAGAATAATGAAGAGTGAAATACAATTTACAGTCTAGTGAGAGTTTTAGATGAACAAATAATTACTGTATACTGTGATAAGGTGTTGTCTGAGAAAGACTCAGGGATGACTCCTAAGTTTCTGACTTGGGCAAATGGTGGGTGGAATCACAAGTTTAAGAGCAGTTACCTTGAATGTAACATTAAAAAAAAAAACAAAGACCAAAAAAAAAAAAAAAACACAGAGCTTACCCATGTACACTAAAAAAAAAAAAAGAGCAGTTACCTTCAAGTGAAGGCAAGGTTGATGCTGCTTTTTTGCTGACTGGTCGGTTTTTATATTATAAAACTTAATTCCCTTACTTACCAATTGAGTGGTTTAGTTTCTGCAAAATCTGTAGTGACATCCCTTCATTCCTGATAATTGTAATTGTGCTTTTCTCTCTCTCTTTTTTAGGAATATAGTCTATCTTTGGAAATGCTTTGGTGGATCTGAAAAGAATGTTTATTCTGCTTTATAAATGTACTCAATAAATGTTGTCTAGGTCAAGTTGATTGATAGTGGATAATTTTATTTGGAATGCAGTATTTTCATAACAGTTTACTTTTCTTGGATTCCAAAGTCTATCTGCAATTATAACATGTAGACTCTTTATCAGTCTTATCTGCCCTGAATTATCCATCTCTAGCATTTAGTATTGGCTTTAGTATTTCTGCTAATTTTCTGCTGCTTTGGTTACCTTTCTGCCCCCAATCAACATGAATGTGCTAGTAATATGGCTGAAAGCTATGTGTAAACCTTATAAATCTATATCTAAAGCATATAAATATCCTTCCTGAGAAAAATTTGACATTTTATTTCCATTTACATAGTAACCAGATTTTTACTAAGGATTGGTGGGAAATAAGTTGACAACTAGGTGGTGGGGTTTAGGGGTGGGGTATACATTCTTTCTAAAAAACAGCTTTTTGACAAATAATGAATATTACCTGTTTTAAATGTAGAGTTTGATGAGTTTTAGCAGATGTGTATAGTCATGTGATTGCAACCACAATCAAGATACAGAATATTTTTATCTTCTCTAAAAAACTTCTCTTTTGCGGTTAGTTTCCTCCCTACCTGTCCTGGGCCCAGGCAGCCATGAATCTGTTCTCTGTCAATAAAATTTTGCCTTTTCTAGAATTCCTATAAATGGAATCATCTAGTTTGTAATCTTTTGAGTTTGGTTCCTTTCACTCAGAGGATGTTTTTGAGATTCATTAACATTATGACATGTATGAATACTTTTTTTCTTTTCATTGCTGAGTTGTATTAATATTTTAGGCTTGGATATACCACAGTTTGCATATCTCTTTACCATTAGATGACTTTTGGGTTGTTTTCAGTTTGGGCCTTGTGAATGTTTGCACACAATTCTTTATATGGTATCCATTTTTGTTTCTCTTGGGTTGATATCTAGGTACAGAATTGATCTTATGGTAAGTATATGTTAAACTTTATAAAAAACTGTCAAACTGTTTTGCAAAGTGACTGTACCATTATGTATTCCCACCAGCAATGTATGAGGGTCCCAGTAGTGCCATATCTATACTCCCACTATTACTTGGTATTGTTATTTTTATTTTTAGCTACATTAGTGCATGTGTAATGGTATCTAGTGGTTTTGTTTTTTCTCTTAGAAGGTACTGGGAATTGAACCTGGGACCTTGTACACTGAGCTACAACTGCTACCATCTCATGGTTTTAATTTGCATTTCTTAAAGACTAAAGATGTTCAGCATCTTTTTGTGGGCTTTTTTGACCATTCATATATATGTGTGTATAGATAAGGAATTGAATCATGTTCCCCACAAAGCTCGTGTTCAGATACCAGCCCCTGATCCTGTAGGTGTGTACCCATTGTAAATAAGAACTCTTCGAAATGATACTTCAGCTAAGAAGTGGCCCAGGTGAATCAGGTTTGGATTTAATCCAGATGACTGGAGTACTTTATAAGCAGGGTGAAAATCAGATGGAGAGAGAAGGCCAGGGAGCAGCTAGAAGCTAGAAGTCAGTGGGACCTGGAAGAGAAAGGAGAAGACCACCACCATATGGGTTGCCATGTTGCAGAAAACCCAGTGAACCCCAGAGATCACCCACCAGCCAGAAGATGCCGATCCTGGGGGCTAGCAAGCCTTCTACCCACTGCAGCTGTGAACCAATAAATTTCTGTTGTTAAGCCAACCCATTGTATGGTGTTTGTTTTAGCAGCCTGAAGCTAAAATAAATAAATAAATAAGAAGGAAACACACGTGGGGTGGGATGTATATTGGTGTGACCATTTTTTGGACTGTTACGTATCTGCCTAACTCAGATTCATAAAGGTTTTATCCAACGTTTTCTTCCATTTAGGTCTGAGATCTATTTTGAGTTAGTATTTGTGCGTGTATGGTGTGAGGTACAGGGCAAGGTTCATATATTTGCATTTGGAATTCCAATTGTTTTAGCTCCATTGGTTGAAAAGACTATTTTTTCTCCGTTGAATGACCTTCATACTTTTGTAGAAAATCAATAGACCATATAGTGTGGGTCTATTTCTGGATTCTAGCCTTAATGTTAATCCTAATATACTGTCTTGATTTACTGCAGTTTTATAGTAAGTCTTTAAATCATGCAGGATACCAACTTAGTTCTTTTTTAAACATTGTTTTGGCTAGATTTTGTCCTTTGCATTGCTATTTAAATTTTAAAAGCAGGTTATCAATTCATAGAAAAAAGCCTGTTAGGTTTTGATTGAGATTGCATTAAATTTATAGATCCTCTTCCTCCCTCCTCCTCCTCCTCCTCCTGAAGCTTTGACCTGCAGCTGGCTGCATATATTTTCAGAGAAGCTTCAGAATAAAACAGTGTAACTGTCAAAAGATATTTGGTTGTTTCTGAGACATGTAATATTTTTCGAAGAATATAATATATATTTCCAAATACTCCCCATATTATTAACACTTAACATTGGTGTGGTACCTTTGTTAAAACTGATGCAAGGATGTTAAAATATTACTGTTAACTATAGTCCTTATTTTGTTTCAGGCATATTTCCCCCCATATACCACTCTATTAATAACACCTTGTATTAGTGTTGTACTCTTATTATTGATCCTGAAAGAAAATTCTTGTATTTGTACTATTAGCCATGATTCTCTTCCACAGACAGGGTTCACTGTGTTATACAATCCTATGTTGGATCCTTCAGACTTTCTTCCAATGACATACGTTTATGTCTTTTTTTTTTTTTGGTCTTGTTGCACTGGGTAGGACATGCAGAAGAATGTCAAATAGAAATGTTGAGAGTGGCCCTGTTCTCATCTCTTATGTTACCTGCAGATTTTTCAGAGCTGTTTTTTATCAGGGTGAGAAAGTTCTATCTAAATCAGAGTCCACTCTGCAGATGGAAAACACAAGAGGTTTTGAGCAGGAAATAATTGAAATATTTAAATATAAAGAATGATTAACTTTTAAAAAGTAGTTCACTACTAAAAGTGGTAAAAGATGAATCTAATGGGTCCAGAAGTAGAGGAATTATATTTAGGCTAAGGTTGGGTAGAAAATGAAGGAAACTATAGCTTTGAGAAAGGGAACCCCCTCTCAGACTTAGCTTTAGATCTCTTTAAGGAGGGCCTGAGTACCATGGGAACATGTAACTTGCTGGTGAAAAAACTTGCTGGTGGTGAAAAAACTTACTGGAGGGCACAGGTCACAGGTGGTTTGTGGAAGATTCCCTTGTTGTCAGAATATGGGTGAGCTAAAGAAGATCTGCAGAAATTCCCTGCTGTGTTGAGGGAATGCTGTCTGAGTGTGGCTAGAGCCACTGGAAGCTGCCACTAGGTGAGGATCGCATGTGTTTTGGGTACAGCAGGGCTACTGTGGAAGCCACCTGCTAGAGGTGCTTACAAGTAGCTACTAGTATATGAAAGCATGGCTTGAGGGTGTGGATGGGTATAATGTGGAAATAGCCTCTTGTAGCTACTTGGAAGTAGCTTCTGTGGTGGGAGAGTGGCTCTGCTAGCAACAAATTTTCTTGTTTTTTCTTTATCTGAAATGTCTTTACTTCATTTGCATTTTTGAAAGATAGTTTTGCTGGATGTAGAATTCTGGGTTGACAGGTTTTTCTTTTTTCTTTCAGTATGTTCAGCGTATCATTACAACTTTTTTTCTGGCATCCATTGTTTTTGATGAGAAGTATGCCATTAATTTGTCGTCCCCCACCCCCATTTGTAATGTATCACTTTTCTCTTCTGCTTTTAAGAATTTGTTTTTGGTGTTCAGATATTTTAGTGCTGTGCCTATTTGTGGGTTTGTGTTTCTTCCTCCAGGGGTTCTTTAGCTGAAGTTGTTATTATTATTTTAACAATATTTGACTATTATTTCTTCAGATTTTTTTTTCTGTCCCCTTTCTTTCACTTCTCTTACTGGGACCCCAGTTGCACATTGGACTGCTTAATACTTTCTCCTAGTCTCCAAGATGTTGTTAATGTTTCTTCAGTTCTTTTTCTCTCTCTTCTTCAAATAGGAAATTCTGTTGATCTATCCTCAAATTCACTAATTATTTTATAAGTACATCTCAGCTATACTGTTGAGCCCTTCTAGTGAATTTCAGTGTATTTCTTTTTGCTCAAGTATTTCTGTTTGGTGCTTCTCTGTAGTTTCATATTCCCGCTGAGATTTCTTTGTGCACCCACTAAATAGTTTATTTTCCCTGAAAAAATTTTAATGTGGCTTCTTATAATTTTTGAGTATAACTATTTTAATGTCAGTTTCTATTACTCTTTTCCTTTTTTATATTTTCTTAAACTGAATATGAGTCATACTTTCTAGTTTCTTTTCATGTCTAGTTATTTTTGGTTGGAAACTGGGCCTTGTAAATTGTATATTGTGTAATCTAGAACCTATTTTTCTTTCTGAGATTATGAGTTTTTTGTTCTAGTGGGCAGTAAACTTATCTGAATTCTTACTGTGTAATTTGTCCTTCCTGCTGTATGTAGGAGTTGATGTTTGTGTTCAGTTTTTTTATCTTCTAACTGCTGCTTTTTTATTCATTACTTCTGGGTGTCTTCCCTTTGCCTGCAGAGTTTAATGGTCAACTGAAGTATTGAGCAGAGTTCATAGTCAGGTTTTGGGACTCATCTTTTCTGTGATTTTGTACTTATGTACCTCCTCACCCCTTAAATTTCTACTTGCTCTACCAATGCCAAATTGTTCCCTGTGTAAATCAGACCAATAAATATTTTGCTTTCTCACACTTGAGCTTTTGAGTGTTTGCAGAAAACACTCAGGCAGAGGTACAGCAAACCCAGACCAGCTTTGTCTTTTGTAGGTAGAACCCTTTGTAGTGTGTGCCTAGCTTCTTGCAGGGCCCCTGGGGATTTCTGGTATACACACATAATTAAGCAAAAGGAGGGATTTTGAGCAGAGTCTATACTCAGAATTTGTATTTCAACCTTTCTGTGACTCTTTTGCTTCCTGAATTTCCTTCTTAAATTTCAGCTGCTCTGATTTTTGAACTCTGACATGTACCACTTTCAACTGGTAAGGGTGTGTTTTTCTACTGCCAGAGCTGGGGGTTTGACAGATGATCCCAGGCAAGAAAGGTAGAAACTGGCATTTCTTACTTTATGCAATAGTGTCTTTCACGAGTAATTTCCTGCTTGCTTTTTGTCATTCAGTGCCTTCAAATGTTGTTTCTAAGACTTTTGTTAAGTTTTTATAATTGCTTTCTGCCCTTTTTACCTCGTTAATACTATGTAATATGGTAAAAAAAAAAACAAACCAGAAAATAGAATTTATGAAATAAGTTGTGTAAACTATTTGGTTTGCTTATAAAAATAACCACATAAGAATGGTGTTCTAATTTTTTTAGTGGATTATTCCTATTAATTCATGCCAATCAAACTAGATAGCTCTGTGTGTATTTATATTAAATTTATCAGTGGTTAGTGGATTATTTTTATAAAGAATCAGATAACTATTTAGCTGTTGTTATCTGAAAGCAGCCATTGACAGATGGCCATGGCAGTGTGCCAATAAAACTTTATTTACAAAAACAAATGACAGGCCAGATTTGGCCTGTGGGTCATTGTTTGGTGACCTCTAGTCTAAAGAAATGCATTTCTACAGGGTGGGAAGTTGGGTTGGACTATCCATGGAATTGGGAGGGGGCCTGGAGGAGGAGCTGGTGAACTCTGGGGATTTGCAGGTTTGTAGTTAAAACTACTATGGTGGCACCGTTCTTTTGGCAAATAGAGCATGGGAGTGTTAGTGGTGCAGGGCATTGGGGGTGGGTAGATATGTGGGATAGGACACACCTGGAGCATACTTCTATGGAGTATGAAAGTGTTCATCTTGTCATAGTGTGTTATCTCATTGGGTGGAGATCCATACAATAAACAAGAAAATATTAAACTCCCATTCTGGTGAGTCCTGCTGTATTCCCAGTTAGAGTGGCAAGAATCTCTCAAGAACAGAGGCAGTGCCTAATAAAAGAAAACAGACCAATAAGCCTTCAGTATTATTGCATGTCACTGTAAACGTTATTCTTCAAAAATTGAAAGTTAGTGGTTGCCACAGGTTCTGAAAGGAGTCGGAGGGAAGACTAGAATAGATGGAATATAGGGCATTTTTCAGGCACTGGAAGTGTTCTGCGTAATCTTGCAATGATGTAAACAGGCCATTTTAAATTTTACCAAACCTATAAAGGTATAAGGTGTAAAATGTAAACCAAAATGTAAACCATTGACCATGGTTAGGAACAATGCTTCAGTATTTGTACATCAATTGTAACAAATGTACCATCCACCTGTAAAATGTTATTAATAGGGGGGAGGGGGAGAGGGGGAGAGGTGAAGGTATATGGGAATCCCCTATATTTTCTGTGTGACTTTTCTGTAACCTAAGTCTTCTTTGTAAATTAAGCAAAAACAATAAGACACTGGGGGGACATATGGAAGAAATTGGATGTACATAAAAGGTAACAGATCTTATGATGATGAATGACACAATGAAAACAAATTTTTAAAATTTAATTTTTATTTTTAAATTTTATTTGTAATTTTTCACTATTATCTTTTTTTTTTACTTTGTTTTTGGGGAGGTTTTGGATCACAAACAGTCACAACTGTGGCGGGGGAGGATCACTGGTGCAAGCTATTGGTATGGGGGTAGGTGTGTGTGTGGGTATACTTGGGTCTTGCTTCTGTGGCATATGAATATGTTCATGCGGTCATGGGGCATTGTCTTGGTGGGTGGAGACCCATATGATAACTGAAAGAATATTGAATTCCCATCCTGGGAAGTCCTGCTACATTCTCTAGTAGAGTGGCAATAATCCCCTGACTACATGGGCAGTGCTTAGTGAAGGAGGACAGACTGATACACCAGGCTCTTGATATTGATGATTGTACTTACGAGCCTTTTCTTCTGAAATTGAAAGGTAGCCTAGTATTATATATTGCCTAAGAGTTACCTCCTGAAACCCTCCTTGTTGCTCAAATATGGCCTTTCTTTAATCCAGGGGTTCTTAACCAGGGGTCCATGGACTCCCAAGTGGTCTGTGGAAAGATTTCAGAAGTCTGTGAGCGTGACTTGAAAAAAATCAACTTATAATATTATCTTTATTTTCTCTAACCCCTAACTGAAATCTAGTATTTCCTTTACTTATGAATGTATGCAAGAAATTACAGTAGTATTCATTTCATATCACATTACAGTTGCATATCTAAAAAAATTGCTTATACTCATCCATCCTTTGAAATTACAGTACTTGTTAGATCTGATGTTAGCTGAGTGTCATAAAACTATCTGCCACTACATTCTGAGAAGGAGTGTGTGGTTTTCACCCAACTGGCAAAGGGGTCTGTGGAACAAAAAAAGGTTAAGAACTCCTGTGCTAAGCCAAACTCAGCATATAAATGCACTACCCACTGGCACTGGAAATGACTCCCAGGGATGAGCCTCTTTGGCACCGAGGGATTATTACCAAGTGTCAAGTAGTGATGCATTTGGAAAAAGACCTTGACCAAAAGGGGGGAATATTAAATACAAATGAGTTTTTATGGCTGAGAGATTTCAAAGTGAGTTGGGGGTCATTCCAGAGGTTACACTTAAGCACATCTCACGAGGCGCTCACTGACTGCCACAGTAAACAGTGCCTCAAATAGCGGGGCTCCTGAGGGCTGTAGAGAAATCCAGACACTATAGGCAGGGCAGACAAGCTCAGGAATTCAGCACCCTGTCAGTGGGCCTTACTTTGGAATATATGCTCCCCAGTGTAACAGCATTAGATTCATTTGTAATTTCCTTACACATGGATCTTCTGGCCCTTTTATTTGAACCTGTGATTAGCACTATGCCCATTAAATATATGTCCCAGAGATTTAAATCTTCAGAGTATTCATATGCTGGTTAAGCCCTGAATCTCAGCAGCATTGTAACACCTACTCTCCAGTTCACTGGACTCACCCAGGACAACTAACAAAAGGACAATGCCTATCTCCCAAAACAGAGAGTATCCAGAACGGCAAGAAAGACAGTTCCATCGTCTGCCCCATGGGATCTAAGTCCCCTCTCAATCAGAAACAGAGTGGGCATCACTACCCCAAAATCCTTAAGCTTGAGGAATGAACAAATGTAAGGGGGAAAGCAACTATGAGCTTAGTATTATTTTAGCAATGGAAGAACTTACATCATTGTCGTAAAGGCAGTGGCCACCAGAGATTCTGAGGGAAGCGAGAGGGAGGAATAGGTATACCATGGGGCATTTTTAGGATATTGGAATTGTCTTGCATGACATTGCAGTGATGGATACAGGTTTTGTCAAAATCTATAAAATTGTGTGGTACAAAATGTAAACTTTAATATAAATTGTATTCCATGGTTAGTAGCAATGTTTGAATATGTGTTCATGAATTGTAACAAATGTACCACACCAATAAGAGATGTTATTAATGGGGGAAGGTGTGGGAGAGGGAGGGGGTGGGGTATATGGGAATCCCCTATATATTTTCCCCCCTATAGTTTAATGTAACATTTATGTAATCTAATGCTTCTTTAAAAATAAAAACAACAAAAAACAAAAACAAAACAAAACAAAAAAATGGTTACAATCAAAGAGAAAGCATATGTTGCTATTTTGATACTTAATAAACAGTTTTTGATGATGGCTTGATGACCAAAAAAAGCAAAAACAAAAACAAAAAAAGATATCCATTGATGAATATTTGACAATTTGAATTGCTGTTTTCAAGTGTCACTTTTTCATGTCATTTGTATTTTTTTATAGCTTCTCTTTCTCCGTTGTGAACTTCTCTTTCTAGTCTATGTAAGTGTGTTTAACTTTACCTCATGGAGCACAGGTGTAATAGGAGTTTTAAAGGCTTTGTCTGATAATTTCAACATCCAGGTCTTTTGGGGTTTGGTGTCTGTTATTTTCCCTTGAGATTTAGTCACATTTTCTTGGTTCTTTGTAGTTTTAGTAATTTTGGATTGATCCTGGACATTTGAATTGTGTTGTGAGTCACTGGGTGCTGTTAAAATCCACTGGAGAATGTTGATTTTTTTAAATTTAATAAGCAATCAAACAAGTTCAGATCCACAAGTTATGTCTCATCTTCTGCAGACAGTGGTTACATCAGTTCAGTTTTCACTGTCCTTCCCTGCATCTGTCCCATGTATGTGCCTCTGATGGGATTTGGTTTAAGTTGTAGTTCAGCACTCAAAACCTTTCTTTTGCAGCTTGGATCTGCCCCATGTACGTGCAGATTAGTGGCAAACCTGGGACTTGTGCCAATTCAAACATAGATTTAGGAGATCTCCTTTTCTAGCTCTTTCATCTGTGGGATTACCCCCACATTCTCTGGCTCATTGAGCCTCCTTTTCTTGGTCCTCTGATCAGAAAGATGGTATTTCTCTGAGTTTTAGCTGCCTGCACTGCTGCACAGCTGCAGCCTCTCAACTCTGGTCTACCCTTGGGATAAAGGGACTAGAGAAAAGAGAGTGAAAAAAATGTCCTTGCTCTTTGGACTATAGGAACCCTTTTTTCCAGGTTCTCTTGTCCAAAAAGCAGGGTTTCCTTTTTGGTTTTATCTACTTGCACTTTACAACTGACTCCTGCCCTTGGGGGGAAAAAAAGAAAGAACAACCTCAAGGGATTCCCTCCACATTCTATGGCTCACAGAGTCCCTCCCCCTCTTCCTGCTTTCTTGCTAGGATAAGGTTTCTCTTCCAGGTTTTGCTCTTCTAGCTGTAGTGCAGGGGTCCTGAAATTATGAATAGGAATTAGCTGGAAAAGGGTAGAACCACAGGCAGTTGTCTGGGGACAAGTGCAGTGGAGAATGATTTGGGATATCACATATGGAGGTAGTGGTTGCCATGCTAATAAATTTTTGTTTTTTGAAGGGACATAATTAAATTTCTGTTATATACTGCTTCTGTGAGATGCAGATAGCTAATGCTTAGATTTCTTAATTTTTTTTTCTATATTTTTTCTTCATAAGGAGGAAAAGCAGCTGGTACTTAAATCATCAGCATCTAAATATTTTTCAGGATTAACAGTTGAAAAGTAAATTTTGCAGATGATTTCTGAAGATCTTTCTAAAAAATTAATCTTCTTGAAATAATGTCTGTGTTCTATTTTTATGGCTGTTCTGTTGAGAATTTTAGAATAAATAAATGGCCATATAGCTTAATGTGCTAATTATGGTTTACTCTCTTTTATTATTTATATATAAATCTTTACTTCCTTCCTTCCCTTCCCTCCCTTTCCTTCCCTTCTTTCATTGCATCTTTCCTTCTTTCTTTTGTTCCTCTCTCCCTCCCTCCCTCCTTCCTTTTTCCCTTCCTTTTCTTTCCTTCTCCCTTCCCTTCCTCCTTTTCTCCCTCCCTCCTTTCATTCTCCCTCCTTCCTCCCTCCCTTCCTGTACATGGGAAGCAGGCACTCTAACACTGAGGTACACCTACTATAATATATTTTTAATTAACAGTAATTAAAATGCTGACTAAATGTTAAGGTCAAGTTGGGATTCTGCATTTCCCTTTGAGACAATAATAGTAAGGTGATTATCATTTATTAAACACTTAAAATTTTTCCTGAGTTATGTACCATAACTAAGATTATTTTTCTGATAACGAAATTGAACTCAGAGAAGTGAAATTACTTGCCAGAGATCACACATCTTATAAATGAAAAAGTTAGAGTTTGAACTAGGCAGTCTTTCTAAAACTTGCTTTCTTAAGCTTTATGCTGTATTGTTATATATTATACAAGATGCTGGGAATACATGAATAAAAAGATATTATTTATGTCCTTCAGGCCCTTGTTGCTTAGTTCAGGAACCAGAACAATAAAGATAGGCAAAGAATAGAAATAAATGCTCTTTGCAATAATAATGATTCTTTCACATAAAATTTTATGTTTGTCATATTCATAGCTGTGATTAAGGCTTATTGTTTCTGGTGTTTGAGTAATCCATTCTATATTTCTACATTTGGAAAATCAGAACTAGTATTTCTCAAACATCTTTTCATCTCAAGAAGTGCTATCCTAAACTAGACCTTGGATTCATTATTTTACATTTTTCTTGCTTTTTGCAGAGCATTTTCACATATGTTAATGCCTTCATTGACCACCAGGGCAGTACAGGTTGGTAAACCCTTACACAGAGCAGATAAGAGATGAGCAAGTTTAAATGACATGCCTGAAGTGGTCCAGGTAGTAGGTAGTGGAAATAATAGTAGAAATCTAGTTGCTTAAATACAATAATTTTTGTATTTATATTTATAAATTGTATTTTAAATTAGACCATTCAAGTATTTTATGTAATATGATGCTTTAAAGAATTGTAATCATAATGCTTTTAATGGTAACAATATATTAAGTGGATATTTCTTTTTGTTAATTGTATTATGTATTGGTTAATGAATTAAAAAGTGTTGGACTGTAAGAGCATGAGTCCCTTTGGTGAATTTTGAGTTTTTTTCACTTTGGTAGCTACTCGAAATATTACTGCTTATATTATAACAATTTATATTGTTCAGCAATTCTGTTTTAAGTCCATTTTATATTTTGAAAATAATGTACTTTTATTTTTTTGCTTTTTAGTTTTATTATTACCAAACAACACATGTACATGATAGAACATTAGAAAATAAAGCAAAAGAACTACCCAGAGATTACTACTGTTATCACCTTGAAATATATCCTTCCACATCTTTTTTGATTTGCATACATATGAAAACATGCAAAGATCCAATCCAGAACTTTGCCTTTATTGCATCTATTTTTATGTCTCTTAGTCTCTATTATCTAACACTGTTCTTAAAAGCTGTCTCTCTTGATAATCTAATTTTAAACAGGGATTTGTAGATGGTTTTGTTTTATTTTACGTTTGCTATTGATGTAGAAATGTTGAATGAATACTTTTAGTATTAACCATCTACTTGCATTCAAAACTCAAGGAGAGGGCATTTCCAATCATGAATTTGCTTTTCGTAAATTTAAAAGTTGCTGAGAATTAGTCCTTTATCTCCTTGTTTTTGATACTCGTTAGTAGTTGTTTGGGTCCAAGTAAATTAAAGGCACTCTTTTATTGGAGGTCAGAATAAAATTGTACACTTCATTGCCTTCTTATAGAATCAAAGGAAGCTAAGCTGAATTGACAGTGTTTGCTGTTAGAATGAGACTTCTTCAAAAATGGTGATGGGTAGACCTGATGAAAGAAGTCGATTTAGTTGGATACAAAAGATTGAATTTGGTGTTCTTCCCTTGAAGAACATCTAGAATTAGATCTTCAAATTGTCTCAGGTTTGGGGGACATAAAAAGAAAGCAGTCTGGTCTGGCTCTGAGAAAGTGTTGCATACTTTATCCCAAGTGCTTGCTGGCTCTGCCTTCCCCATTAGCCCTTCAGATATATACAGTGAGCAATCTGGCCTGCCTCAGTACTGCTAAAAATCACATCACTAGATGAAATAAGGTTTAAAATAAGCAGGAAGGTGGAAGATGTCATTCAATATCCATATCATTAGAATATAGAAACTCAAGTACATATTGGTAAGAAATTCTTTTTCTTTTATTAAAAATTTCTTTATGTAGATATTTCACTAGTTCTTTCAGCATCTAGTTTTACATGATTTAGTAAAAATCTGTTATGATAAATTAATTTATAATTTTTTCTTTGGGTATATGAACAACTCCTTCTCCTCCATTAATGGCCTATTTTTCACCCTCTAAGTGAATTATAGATCGTAATTATATTCATATTGTGTTTATTTACAAAATTTAATAGCATTTGCCCTAAAAGCTTTTTTATTTTCTGTCTTAGCATTTAGACACCATCTGTCCCCTCCTCTTTTTGGTGTCTGTATGTGTGTATAGGAATGTTCTAAAGATTGTGGAAAAATTTTTGCTTTCATTGATACATGCTTTATTTTAGTGAAGTTGAATTGAAAGAAAAAAGAGTTAACCTGCTTTCTTAGTTTCCCTGCTGCTAAAACAAATACTATACTATGGGTTGGCTTAAACAATGGGAGTTTAGTGTCTTACGGTTTTGAGGCTAGGAAAAGTCCAAAATTGAGGCATCAACAAGGCAATGTTTCCTTCCTAAGACTGGTTTTCTGGAGCTGGGTGCCAGCAGCCATTGGTCCTTGGCTTTTCGGTCACATGGGCAATATAGGTGGACATGTCTTCTTTCTTCCCCAGGCTCTGTTGTCTGCCGGCTTCTTACTGTAGTTTTCTCTACATCTGAATTTCAGTAATCCAGATGAAAACCCAGACTGAGTCATACCGGCTACACTTGAATGGAAGTGACATTTTCCAGAGATCTCATTTACATTGGGTCCATACTCGCCAGAATGTGGGCCAAGACCAAGAGCATGTCCAAACTGGAGAACATACCTGCCATCCATATCCTCGTGTTCCTTCATTCCCTTTGCCATGACAATTCCTAATCCACGACTCTCCGCTTTTCTAATCATAGAACCATGTGAATTTGTAACAAAGACTTACGATTTCCAACCTTAGCTAGACTTTTATTACCACTTGACAATTCTGTGTTCCCTTCTGTTATGCTTTTCTTCTGCATATGTAATGAACTCTCTCCCTTCTCCTTAAGTCAGTGTCTTTGCATTCTTAGAAGATTATCATGTCTCCTAATTTAGAGTGGGTGGAGGAGAAAGGGAAGGGTAGGTAGGGTGTAGGTTAGGTGGCAGGAGGATCACACTCTTCACTTCTCATCTCAGCCACCCTCTTTCCTGTATTTGTACCTTATCCTCTTAACCAGGGCAGACATCCCTACATGTGCTCTGATTCTCTTTCCTAAGGAGTCTTCCTCAGTGTCTATTTCCTCCTGTACCTTTAACTTTTTCCACTTACTGCTTCTGCTTATTCATTAAAAATGGTTTAAATATATTTTTTCCCTAAAAATACCCTGTTAATTTTCTCTCAACTTTGCTTCTTTTTCTAGCAATGACTCAATCTCATTCCTTACCATTATTGTCCAATTTTTTAAAAAGGAAATTTGCTTTCATGGTTTGACTTTACATCCTCAACAATATTCTGATATGATCCACTATTAAAATTGTAAACTATTTGAACCCTTTTACATATTTTTTTCTATTTCATTTATCTGCATTAGCATAGCTTACTCTGATATTTTTTATTCCATTTTATACATTATTGACTTCCTACTATGGTAAATGGAAATTTGGTTTTCTTATACTCTGTAGAGGGAGCAGGGATCTTCCTAATATGATAATGCATATATTTTGACTAAAGTGCATTTTATGTTTATCATAGTGAAGCTTTTTTATTTGCTTAGTTGTCTTTGTACCTATCACTAACTTAGTCCCTAACTTTGTGAACAGTTATAAAACTCTTCACATTATTGTCAGAGACATCCAGTATTCTTTCAGTTACATTTTCCTCTTTGGAGTTACCCCATTTGGATAACTTTGTCGTCCCAGTTCAGTCTGGTCTGATCATCTGGGACTTCTTTTTGCCCCTCCCCTTTGTTGGATACACGCTGTTGTTTTGTTTCCTGGCTTACTCTGATTTTACTGATCATGGTTTCCTGAGAAGGTCGTTTTACCTTCCTGGAAGGTAGTTATTTTTTAGAGCTTGGATCTCTTTTTTTTTTTTTAAAAAAGATTTATTTATTTATTTAATTCCCCCCCCCCCTCCCCCGGTTGTCTGTTCTCTGTGTCTATTTGCTGCGTCTTGTTTCTTTGTCCGCTTCTGTTGTCGTCAGTGGCACGGGAAGTGTGGGCGGCGCCATTCCTGGGCAGGCTGCACTTTCTTTCGCACTGGGCGGCTCTCCTTACGGGGCTCGCTCCTTGCGCGTGGGGCTCCCCTACGCGGGGGACACCCCTGCGTGGTGCGGCACTCCTTGCGTGCATCAGCACCGCGCATGGGCCAGCTCCACACCCGTCAAGGAGGCCCGGGGTTTGAACCACGGACCTCCCATGTGGTAGGCGGACGCCCCAACCACTGGGCCAAGTCCGTTTCCCGAGCTTGGATCTCTTAAGATGTCATTATTCTATTTTCATACTTGATTGAGACTATTATGTAAAATTCTATGTGGGAAATTACTTTTCTCTGATGTTTTGAAGGTATTAATCTGTTTTTTCCCTAGTTCCAAGTATTGCTTTTGAGAAGTCCAAAGATGTTTGGATTTCTGACTCTTTGCATAATGAAACTTCATAATCAGGTAGCTTAATATGAATCTTTATTAATTTTGCTGAATTCTCAGCAAAACTCTATTGTAATTTTCTGTTGTCATTTTCAGTCTTCTACTCTAGTTATTTGTCTTTCTGTTCTACTTCCTGGAAGAGTTCTTCAACTTTATCTGTAATTCTTTCAATAAAATGTACAGTTTTGCTGTTAAGTTTTCCAAGAGCACCGTCAATTCTCTAGGATGTTTTTTCTCATAACATCCCATTCTTTTTTCACAGTTCTATATATATATTTTAAAGTTTCATTTGTTCTTCCATTGTGTTTGTTTACTCCAGATTTCTTTTTTGATTTGTCTCTCTTTCAGATTAGACGTGTTCCTTAAATGTTTGGTGATTCTTGCTTGTCTTTTTATTTAAAAGTGAGACAATTAAAAGCTTATCAGAACCTTTGAATCAGGTGTTATACGTAGCTATTTCAATGTATGGTATCCAAAGGTTAGTATCTTGCCAGTAGTTTTCTCTAGGGCTCATTTGGTTTCCTAGAAGGGATCCTGTAATTACCTGTCTTGGAAATGGGAGAGGGGTTAGAATATAAATATGGGCCCAGTGTTCTTGAATCCCAACAATGAGAGAGTAGGTGGAGAGCTCGGAGTGAGTGGTGTCTTATTTATTTATTTATTTATTTATTTATTTGTTCATCTCCCCCCCCCCCCCCCCCCCCGCCCCATTGTCTGTTCTTGGTGTCTATTTGCTGCGTCTTGTTTCTTTGTCCGCTTCTATTGGCGTCAGCGGCATGGGAAGTGTGGGCGGCGCCATTCCTGGGCAGGCTGCTCTTTCTTTTCACGCTGGGCAGCTTTCCTCACGGGCGCACTCCTTGCGCATGGGGCTCCCCTACGCGGGGACACCCTTGTGTGGCACGACACTCCTTGCGCGCATCAGCACTGCGCATGGGCCAGCTCCACACGGGTCAAGGAGGCCCGGGGCTTGAACCGCGGACCTCCCATGTGGTAGACGATTGCCCTAACCACTGGGCCAAAGTCCGTTTCCCTGAGTGGTGTCTTAACATGCATTTTGCGCACTTTGACTTAATCGTCTATAATCGTGATGGCATCTCACTCCTTCCTTCATTTGCACTTGGAGTCCCCAGTTCTCCTGTCTCTCTGATAATATCCTCTCCAGCGTTCTTCTCTTGGTGTTGGAGATAGGCAGCTGCCTGACTGGGCAGGCAAAAAAAGAGGGATCTGATTTCTTTTTTAATGCCTTTCGGCCAGTTCACTCGTTTTCATTTTTTGGCCAGTGAACTAGTTCACAGTTCAGGCAGTTTTATCTGTATCCTGACCTTCTGGTACCTTTCTACTGTTGCCTCCAATTCCTACGGTTCTGCTGAACAAGTTGATGCACTTCATGATTGGCCTCCCCACTCTGCAGTTGAAGTTATAGCTATTTCTGTACTGCTCAGTCAGTTATTTCTTGTCCATGTTCCAAAATTTTGTTATTGGCTTTTTACTTGCTATTAACTCCCTTATTCTATTTTTTTTCTTTGTGGTTTACACTCTTTTAATTCCTTCTGTCATTTTTGTAGTGTTTTTAGTGGGAGTCGAGATAAGTACACACACATTCAAGGTAGTGTGTTTAACCTGAATGCTTTTCTTTATCTTAAAACTCTTCAGTTCTTGACTTCTAGGATACTGTTTTCTGGAATTCCTTGATTACCATTAAGCTTTCCCTCTTTTATCTCTCTCCTTAAATATTGTTGTTCCTAGCCTTTTTTTTCTCTCTTTTCACCCTTATTAGTTGGTCTCACCTGCCTTTCTTACTACAATCAACTCTTTGTACACTGCTGCCCCCTAAATAGTAGCTATGATCCTAAACTATCTTCTGATGTCCAGTTCCCTAAGAATACCTTTTGAACACTATTTCATAAACATCCCCCACATTCCTCAGTTTCCTTTACTTTTGTCTACTTCCCCAATCACTTTTACAATTTGGATTTCTTTAGATGTATATTCAGTTTTTAAATATAAAATTCTCTGATGTTTTTAGTTCATATATTCTCACAAGTTATGTTTAATAGCTCATCCTTTGAACTGTATTTTTTAATTTTGAAGGTTAGAAATTTATTTCTCTTAAGCCAGATTAAAAAATATAAGAACATATTGAACAGATGAACATGCATCCTCTCTTACTTCATCTCAACCGTACTCTCATGCAACCTCTATCTGTTATCTGGAACATGCCAGGCATGATCCTACCTCTAGAACTTTGTACTTCTCGCCCCTCTGACCACAGCATTGTGCTTCCCATTTTTAAATTAGTTGATATAGAATTTGTCGCTTAGAATGGTTCTAAGCAAGTAGAAGGCATTCAGTTGGTGTCAGTAATGATAGATGATTGTCATTATCATTGTAATATTTGCGTGGGTTGCTTACTTTCTCATTTCATTTAGGATTTTGCTCAAATTATTATATCTTTAAAGAGGTCATGTATGATTTACTCTATTTAAAATATCCTGTTTTCCTGGTTATTCTTCAGGTAGTTACCCTCTTTTATTTTCATTTATTGCTCAAATCACCACATGGCTTATTTATTTGTGTGCTTGTTTACTCCCAGTCTCCCTTAGAATATAAACTTAAGAAAGGAGATATTTTTATTCATTCCATCTCTGATTCCTTCAATGTGCCCTTATACAATGCTTAGAAACTTTGTTGAATAAGTGAATAAATACTGGACTAACAACTCACTCAATCTCCTTTGCTTTATTTGTATTACACTGTTCTACACTGTGTCAATTGACTTTCATACAGTACTAAACTGTGCTTTATTAGGGCCTAAACTTCTTGACTGTTGTAAGATGAGTAGCTTGGCAAACAGCAATAACTCTTCTGGGGTGTTACTTAATATATGATCTTACTGAATTACTTCCTATTCTGTGTTCTGTAGCAGTCAGATGATTTGAACTGAACTAAAACAGAAACTACAAATCGGAATTAATGATAAATTCTGAAGTGAATCCAGTTATTACAATTTTATTTTTTCTTCATCAAACTAAGTTTTAAACTTATCTAAGTCAACTGATTTCAAACTATAGACCTGGAAGAATACCAGCACACCAATAATGTTTTGAAGCAATTTACTTTGAGCTCTTGATAACATTAAAGGAATCTGAAAATATTTTGGGGGTATCATTTAGAGCTTTCACCTCTTATTATGCCTTAATGATTCTCTAGACATTTCTGGAAAGACGATAGGAATGGTTTTTTTTTTTTTTTTTTATAATATGGGTAGCATATACAGTTGAGTACAAATTATAAATTATATATATTTTAAATTTTTTTATTCACAGGCCACAGAAACACTGTTTAGAATGGGTGTAGCAAGAGGAATCATCTCAACATTAAGAAATGGAGAAGTAAGATGACAACTTTGATATAATTATTACTTTTAATTTATAGTTTCAGTTTTTAAAATATAAAATGTGAATTTGATGTTGCATATTTGTTACAAATTGGTAAATATCTCAGTTCTGAGGTATGTTATATTGGATATACTTCATGTACAAATCTATTTTAATCACACATATTTGGATACTGTATTAGGTTGAAAATGATTTGCTGAGCCTTTTCATCTTTGACTCTGAATTGTTTTTACTCTTAAAAGAACCTGACATTTTAGTAATAACTTTTGAAATTACATTTCCTTAATAGAAATAACCTCCTACTTTTCCTTTTCTAGTCTATTTCATACAGCTCTGATGTTTAATTCTTAGGATAAAATAATTTGAAATGTTCATACTTACCACAGGCCAAAATAGATAAAGAGTATAATGGAGTTAGATTGCTTTTTTGTTGTAGTTGAGATTCAAAGAAGATGCAGATTCTAAGTTTTGATTTTTAAAAATACACCTACCAAGTCTTTAAAAAGTTTTCTACCACTTGAAATTAATTTCCATTCCAAAGTTATTACCAGCCTAATTACTACTCTGCCTGTCTTTTCTTTTTTAAAGATTCACTTTATTTATTACCCTCCCCGCCCCCACTCCCCCTGTGTCTGCTCTCTGTGTCCATTTGCTGTGTGTTCTTCTGTGCCTGCTTGTATTCTCATTAGGTGACTCCTGGAACTAATCCTGGGACCTTCCGAAGTAGGAGAGAGGCGATTGCTCTCTTGTGCCAACTCAACTCCCTGTTCTGCTACATTTTCTCATTTTCTCTCCTTTGTGTCTCTTGTTGTGTCATCTTGCTGCACCAGCTCTGAGTTGGCTGGCATTTGTGTGTGGGGTGGCTTACCGGTGCTGGGTGGCACTCCCACACAAGGTGGCTCTCCTGTGCGGGGCGGCATTCCAGCGTGGGCTAGCAGTCCGCATAGGCCAGCTCACCATGTGGGCCAGCTTGCCTTCACCAGGAGGCCCTGGGGATTGAACTCTAGACCTCCTATATGGCAGATGGGAGCCCAGTTGGTTGAGCCACATCCACTTCCCGCTGTCTTTTCTTTATTCACTCCTGGTCTAAGGCATATTTAGGTTGAAGCTGAACGTAATGTCACATTGCCATGTTCCTTTTCCTATTCTATTAGCAAACACTTGAAGAAAGTAAGATAATGATACCTATTCTGGGACTAAGTTCTCTGTAATTTAATGTAATATATACAACTCAGTCACCTAAATATTTAATAGTGAGTGTTTGTGAGTGAGACAACATCTAAGTAGTTAAGTGGAATGGTATTAGTGTATAATTGTAACTGATTAGTTGATATATTTGCTCATTTGAACAAAATGTGCAATCATTGGAAAGCTTATACTCATCAGTGTTTAATTGTATATTGGCAAACTGCTTTGGTATTAATTTGTAAATTATATTTTGTTTATGAAGAAAGCATTCCTTTATATCTTTGTAATCACAACAAAGTGAAATATTTAGTACCATTTTGAGAGAAGAAAACATTCCCATTAATAAGGTCAAACATATTTATCTGATTGTAATGGCTCAAAATGAAGTTCATATTTTAATAATTACCTGTGTATTTATATGGGGGGGCAATGGACTTTTTTTTTTGTTTTAGGTACTGGGTCCGGAGATTGAACCTGGGACCTTTTATGTGGTATGCTGGTGCTCGACCGCTTGAGCTACACCAGCTCCTGGCAATGGACTTTAAACTTTATATTTTGTTACAAGATGGCTGGGGATATGTATGCAAAACAGTTTTATAAGTTATCTTCTGAGGATAGCAATACATGTTGATGTGTACATCTTTTACTTACTGGGGAGAAAGTAATTAAAGAAGCTGGCTTTGTTCTATTTCATCCGCAATTACTGGAAATTGCTCTAAGGCATCAATCTGGTTGATAGTGGTTAAAATTGGGCCAATTTTTAAGCACTCTCTAACATCTAGTTCTAAAATGGGATTAATAGGGTAAGATATATGCATTTCTTCTTCATTTTAAGATCTCTGAAAATGGTATGTCTTCATAGTCACCATCTGCTATTTTTCATATTTTAACACCTTTCAAATTGGGATTTTTCACATAGTTCTATGGTATTTTAGAATTGATAAAATGTTATTATGTAGTTTAAAAAATACAGAGTGGCATATTGTAAATATTCAGTAAATGGCAGCTAGGATAGTCCATGAATTAGTTTTAATTTAGTTATTCGACTTAAGGTAAGTAGCGAATTAAGACAAAAGTAAGGACATCATTGACGGTGTATCTGTACAGGTGACATAGAGTTTGGGGGACTGTGGCCTATATGCTATTGAAATAGATAATTTGATACATTTCTGCCTTTAGAGGAGCTTACTCTTTGATGGGGAAAACAATCATGTCACTAATTAGAAAAAAATTTGAGAGTAGAAATGCTTAGTTTAGGTTCAGTCTGTATGTAACGTATCCAGATTCCATTTGCAACATGTTAGATTTATGCTGTATTTTAGAATTAGGGCAATAGGAGAGCATCCTTTCTGGAGTAAGAAACTAAAAGGCTAAAGATTTAATAAGTTATTTAAGAAAGAAGCTGAAATCACCTTTTTTATCATATTGGAAAATTTATGATATGCTATGGGAGGAGAGTGGTAAGGAGTTTACTTGGCCTAGGATGTTTTAAAAATTGTGGTAGTCCATTAATGAAAAATGTTCTGTTAAGCAGGGATCAATATAACCTCATGACAGTAATACCAAGTAGGAGGAAATAAAGCATATCCAAATATTAAAACATCAGTCTTGCAATAAACTTATCAGGATATATAATGACACTGAAATTTGCATGTCTACCCTTCTCTGTGTTTTGCCTCTAATACCACTTTTTGACTGCTTACTAGATCTTTTTGCTTGGATGTTTTAAGAAATTTTGAGACTTGAAAATAGGTCCTGTCTTTGAAAGTAGGAAGAAAATTTTTGAGGGAGTTTGAAACTTAACTTCATAAAGTATAATAAATCATTGTAGGTTTTAAATAGAAGTCTTCTTTAATCCTCATTGCAACTCTGCAAGTGTGAAATTATTGTGCCCATTTTACTGATAAACTGAGGCTTGGAGAAGTTAAACATTCTTCCTTTGATCAAACAGCAAGGAAATGGAAGAGCCAGGATTTGAACCTCAGTCTGACTGTGAAGCTCATTCTTTCCATGAAACTCTGTATTTTCCCTCAATGTGGTCAGTTATTTAGATTATAATTTTTTAATTATTCATTAGTCCTGTAGTTTGACAATTGAAAAATTGCATAGTAGCTAAGGCTTGTGCAATTATGTAATCAGTATTGATTTTTTTTATGCATTATAATTATCACTCTTATTCTTTCATGTGTGTGGAATAAAAATGACTTAAAATAATAGAAAAAAATACTGACCCATCACAATTCAGCTTCCTCATTGAATGTTTAACACCATATTGATATTCTTTGTAAAGTCCTTTATTTGTAGTAGCTGGGTCACTGGGTCTTGATAAAATTATGTAAGCCAGAAGGAAAACCATTTGCTGGAGTCGAGTTTTTTTGGGAGGGCATGTTTTCCTATTTGAGGATCTAACTTTTAAAATACTCATTATCAATAAATAGGTATTGAATGTGCTTTGTATTATTTTTTGTATTAGGTTGGTACAAAAGTAATCGCAGTTTTGCATCGTTGAAATTTGCTCTTTGATATGGCATACATTCTTAAATAAATGTAGTTTTGTTATAATAATTTTAACGCCCATTTCACTATATTTTTTTGCTAATGTCTTAGTACTTGCTGCTTATTTTATATTTATTTTAGACTGTGGAAATGATGTTAGACAAAAGGTAAATTCGAGCAATTTTCTTATTTGAGTTCAAAATGGGTTGTAAAGCAGCAGAGACCACTTGGAACATCAACAACGCATTTGGCCCAGGAACTGCTAACGAACATATGGTGCAGTGGTGGTTCAAGAAATTTTGCAAGGGAGATGAGAGCCTTGAAGATGAGGAGTGTAGAGGCCGGCCATGGGAAGTTGAGAATGACCAATTGAGAGCAGTTATTGAAGCTGATCCTCTTAAACTACATGAGAAATTGCCTAAGAACTCAACATTGACCATTCTATGGTTGTTCAGCATTAGAAGAAAATTGGAAAGGTGAAAAAGAAAGCTCTAAGTGAGTACCTCTTGAGCTGACTGAAAATATAAAAATCATTGTTTTGACGTGTCGTCTTCTCTTACTTTACGCAACAACAATGAACCATTTCTCGATTGGATTGTGACATGCAACGAAAAGTAGATTTTATATGACAAATGGCAATGACCAGCTCCGTGGTTGAACCAAGAAGCAGCTCCAAAGCACTTCTCAAAGCCAAACCTGCACCAAAAAAGTCATGGTCATTGTTTGGTGGTCTGCTGCTGGTCTGATCCACTACAGCTTTCTGAATCCCTCCAAAACTATTATATCTAAGAAGTATGCTCAGCAAATCGATGAAATGCACCAAAAACTGCAATGCCTGCAGCTGACATTGGTCAACAGAAGGGCCCAGTTCTTCTCCACAGCAGTGCCTGACTGCATGTCACATAAACAATGCTTCAAAAGTTGAACAAACTGGGCTACAAAGTTTTTTCTCATCTGCCATATTCACCTGACCCCTCACCAACTGACTGCCACTTCTTCAAGCATCTAGACAACTTTTTGCAGGGAAAACACTTCCACAACCAGCCAAGATGAAGAAATTGCTTTCTAAGAGTTCCTCGAATCCCAAACCATGGATTTTTACACTACAGGAATACACAAACTTATTTCTCATTGGCAAAAATGTGTTGATTATCATGGTTCCTATTTTGATTAATAAATATGTGTTTGCCCCTAGTTATGATTTAAAATGCATGGTGTGAAGCTGCAGTTCCTCTTTTACCAATCTAATAATTCCTTCAGGAAAGGTATGATTCTGTTTTCTGCCTTTCAGAAGTTTAAAATGTATAGGACAAAACATATATACTTTTTTTAAAAAGATTTATTTATTTATTTCTCCCCCCCTCCCCACCCCCGCCCCAATTGTCTGTTCTCTGTGTCTATTGGCTGCGTGTTCTTCTTTGTCCACTTCTGTTGTTAGTGGCTCGGGAATCTGTGTTTCTTTTTGTTGCATCATCTTGTGTCAGCTCTCTGTGTGTGCGGCACCATTCCTGGGCAGGCTGCACTTTCTTTCGCGCTGGGTGGCTCTCCTTATGGGGCGCACTCCTTGCGTGTGGGGCTCCCCTACGCGGGGACACCCCTGCGTGGCAGGGCACTCCTTGCGTGCGTCAGCACTGTGCCTGGGCCAGCTGCACACGGGTCAAGGAGGCCCGGGGTTTGAACCGCAGACCTCCCATGTGGTAGACAGATGCCCTAACCACTGGGCCAAGTCCCCTCCCCCATATACTCTCTTAAGGAAACATATACACTAATAAAAGATAACGTTATTCTCTTAAATTTATGTATTTTTTTTTAAAAGATTTATTTATTTAATTTCCCCCCCCTCCCCCGGTTGTCTGTTCTCTGTGTCTATTTGCTGCGTCTTGTTTCTTTGTCCGCTTCTGTTGTCGTCGTCAGCCGCACGGGCGCCATTCCTGGGTAGGCTGCACTTTCTTTCGCACTGGGCGGCTCTCCTTACGGGGCGCACTCCTTGCGTGTGGGGCTCCCCTACGCGGGGGACACCCCTGCGTGGCAGGGCACTCCTTGCGCGCATCAGCACTGTGCATGGGCCAGCTTCACACGGGTTCTAGGAGGCCCGGGGTTTGAACCACGGACCTCCCATGTGGTAGACGGACGCCCTAACCACTGGGCCAAGTCCGTTTCCAATTTATGTATTTTTAAGAGTATAAACTTTTCTGTTATGTAACTTGAGACCAGAGTAAGCCAGAAACTGATGTTTTTTTCATTTGATTATTCTTAATCCAAAATTTTGAAACAACAAAGTTCAGCAGTTCTTTTTAACCTTTAAAAATTTTGGTAAAGTTTATCATTCATACATGAACATACATAAATAAATATGTAGTAAAAATTGTGAATGTACAAAACAAACATGCATAACAACATACAGGAGTCCCATACATCACCCCACCAACAACCTTTTGCATTGTTGTAAAACATTTGTTACAAACTATTCAAGATACCAAATACCATTGACTGTACACTTTGCATGAATTGTATACTTTATTAATATATATCAATAAAATGATTTGTTAAAAAAATATTACTACTGATTTTAGTCCATATCTTACATTAGGTGTATTTTCTTCCCAACCCATCTTATTATTTTTTAATATATTATTATTACAGAGGTTGTGAACTTACAAAACAATCACGCACATGTGTAGAATTCCCAAATAACAACCCTTCACCAATACACCACAGTATGGTGGAATATTTATTACAGATTATGATAGACTGAAAATATCAACAACTCAAATGTCTATCAATTTTTTTTGTTTGTTTTTTTACCAAAGATATCTTAGACTATCACCACCAACCATGGTCCATTGTGTGCATCTGGCACACTTTTTCCATGCTCCCACCCCCCATTATCAGCAAAGACAGTGCATCTTTGGAATTGATGCAAGAATATTACTGTATTGCTGTTAACCACAGTCCATAGGTCACACCAATTGTATTTTTCCCATGCTTCTCCATATTCCCACCACCCTGCAATAGTGACATACATTTGCTGTAGCTCACAGGGCGCTCTTGCATCTGTACTGTCAATCACAATTCTCATCTACCTTTGGAGTCCCTGTGTTATTCAGTCTCTAGATTGTTCTCTAGCTTTCTTTCAGCTGACATTTACATCCCTAGACTACCCTTTTCAGCCACAATCCCATTTATAAACTAGCTGCTACACACTATAATGTGTTACCATCAACTCTATACATTTCCATACTTTTTCAGTCAAGTTAATTAAAACGTCTACATACATTAAGTATCAGTACTCCTTCTCAGCCCTCCTCTTATCTCCTAATAACCTATACTCTAGGTTTTAAACTCCATGTGTTTATTCTTTGTATTTTGTTCATATTAGTGGGACCTTGCAATATTTGTCCTTTTGTGTCTGGCTTACTTCACTTATCATAATGTCTTCAGGTTTCATCTATGTTATCATATGTGTCCCTGTTTTCATGTCTTCTTACTGTAGCATATTAATCCATTGTATGTATTACCATGTTTTGTTTTTCCATTCATTGGTTGATAGACATTTGAGTTGTTTCCATTTTATGGTAATTTTGGATAAAACCATTTAGCAGTTTTTTTTTGTTTGTTTTTTTACCAAAGGAGGTCAGGAGGCCAAATGCAAGGTCTTAATTAAAATCCTTTACCTTCTGTGTATCTACTGATACCATATATCTAGTTCTTAGAGTAATGACAGGGAGTCACTAAGAGCATGTAATGAATCAACTATGTAGCTTTCTTGCCAGTGAGTTGATTGATTTATTTCAGTGTATTTGTTTTTATTTATTCAAAGATGTTTCAGAAATACAGAATATTTGTTTAATTACAGACTTGCTGGGTATACGTAACTAAATTCTGCTAATGATGCCTCTGTTTCTATGAACAGAGTAATCATTGGAGGAAGCGCAATGATAGAAAAACAGACATGGAATCAAACCTGAGTCCTAGTAGCCAAACAGGGTAAAGTTGTTACTTAGTAAAGCTTTTCTGATAATTCCAAGTCTTAGTTGGGCAAAAATCTCACAGAAAATGGCAAGACTCTGACTTCACAGAAATATAGACTCAGTTATTTGGTCAAAGAAATTGAATTGTCTTTTCTGCAACAAGACCTCTGATTTATGTATTTTATTTCAATAGAAATAATATAGATACCTTACCCATGCCATTGCCATTGAAATATACTTTTTGTTAGCTCTGTTAACTTCCTCCTGTATCCCTGTATCACTTAAATAAAAAAGAAATCTAGAATGTTCCAGAATAACTTTTTCAAAGTCTATTCCCTTTTTTTCCTTTTGTGGGTGATTTCCAAATTGGATGCTCATTGATAAATCATACACATAAATCGATTAGAATTTAGCTTTGAAGAGTTACTATAACGTTTTTCTTTTCAAGCAGTAACTGAAACACGATGAAAACAAAAGCATTGGAAAAAATGGATCACAGTCAGGGAGGGTAAAAAGAAATAAGTATGAAGAAGGATCTAAAGAGGAAAGAGAAGGATTAAGGCCTGGAGAGTATTTATAACTAACAAGGTATATACAAGAAAGTTTCTAACCTATTGCCAGTGTCGTAAGAAGAAATGAGTTTTGGTTCCAGAACAGAAAGTCTGAGATAACTGGAGGGGTTGGGCATCACTTCAGGGTGATGAAACATTAAAAGAGGCTTCCAAAGAGGTTCTGGGATTGTTCTCCTGCTCATGTTAAAATTGTGTCACTAATAGCCATCAATCTGGATGGTATCGATTTTGAACTGCCAAAGGCAGGAGACTGGTCTAAGTAACATCTTGATATTTTATTTCAATTTTCCAATTCCATGAATCAAAACAGCATGTTGTATTTTGGCAGGTACTTAGAAAACTTAGACTCTATGCCAGAACCTTGTCATAAAACATTGAGTTTCAGAACTTGTATTTTATTCTTGTGGGGATACTTTTTATTTGTCACTAAATCTTCTTTAAATAGCTCAAGTTATTTCATACTCTTGCTTAACAGCGTTTGTTTGGAAAGTTCTGGTGCAGACAAAATATCAGATCACAATGTTTAAGCTTGGTGACCTTGTCTATACCAACTCTGTATGTGCCTTCCTGTACTTAGATAAATATCATCTGAAATGTCCTTTTCTTATTCATAGAGTAACTGCTTTTAATTTAAATACAAAAATAAATGTGCCTTAATTTTGTCCTCAAATAAAACAAACAGTCTCTGGACAATATCTGCCCAACACTGGAATACTTAGGTTTTATTTTTCAAAAATTGGAAGAGTTCTTAGGGATAACATCAGTTTGTTTTGATCCTAATAGGAAGAGCTTTAGGCCAGGAAAGCAATTATTTCCACATGGGTAAGGGCAGTCCCCACTACCTCCCCTTATACCAAATGCCCACTAAACTTGAACATGTCTACCTGATTGTAGTGCTAAATGTGGTTAAATACATTAGAAAATACAGGTTTTATTTAAAAAATAATGTCTTTGGGATTATAGGAAACTATTTCTTTGTATAAAGCATACCAAAGAAATTTGGGGTATAGTATTGTGGTGGGTTCAACAGCAAGTGATTTAAACCTTCTCAATTAACAAAGAAATTTAATTTTCTATCCACACACATATGGCCCAATGTAATTCTTACTTTCTGTCTGTACTTACTTTTTTCTTTCTTTATTGACTCTTGGCTGTGTTCTCAAGAGACAATTTTGCTTTATGGTGGCAAGTATTTGAGGAGATTCAGTAAGATTTGGCAGGTCAGAAAGAGAGAATATGTATTTAGTAGTGAAAAGAAACCATCATTTTCAAATAGGTGATTGTGTAAATACCCACACGTCCCAGAACTGAAGAGGATTGAAGTCCATGGGGTCAATTGTTTAGCTAAAATACTTGAAGAGTGATGTGATTTGAAAAAAGTCTTCAAGGTTTGTGACCTTTGCTGTAGCAGTTTCGGCCTAATTGTTTCAGTCTCATGTGAAGTCAGAGCTATTTGGTGGAGTGGAAATGGTGGGATTAAGGGGTGAGGAAGAAATGTTTCACTCGTGGACTCCCTGTTCTCAGGAGGGTGGCTTCAAGAGGAGAAATCAAGGATGGTAGCAAGAGGGAAAAGTACAGATGCTGAAAAAAAAAATGTTTAAAGTGTAGCTTCAGCCAGTGCTAAATGCACTGTCTTCAGTATACTATACTTCGTAACTGTCCTTTTGATATAATTTATAGTAATGGCTTCTAAGAGCATCAGAATAAAAGAACATTTAAAAGGCAGGATTAGAATTGATCTGAGGGTATGTGGGGCATTGACTATCACAGATTGCCTCAAAGTTAAAGCACTTTACAATTTGTTCCCTCTTCTTAAAATCTTTTTCATAAAAAAAGTATATGTGTTTATAATCCGTCCAGCTGTGTGAGATTCCTAACCTGATTTATCATGGCAAATTTTGACAGAGTTGTCCCATATGTCTAATGGAATGCTTTCATGACAGTTGAAACCCTTCTGCTCTTATTATTCCTTAAGTGATTGTGGCATTTAATAAGTATTTGTTGTTTGTGATGTAAGTACAGAATAGTGAAGAATGACTGTTTAATCTGACTTTTAAAATGCCTTCTGTGATATTGGAGAATTATTGATCAAATTTGTATTTCCTTTTAACGGTTTTATTGGGGTGTACCATAAATTGCTCCATTGAAAGTGTACCAGTCAGTGATTTTTAGAACATTTAAAGAGTTGTATAACCATCACTAGAATTTACTTATAGAATATTTCTGTCACCATAAAAAACACCCATTGCCATCAATTTTTGCTCCCATTTCAAGCCCCAGGCAAAATTTTTTTTCTATAGATTTACCTTGTCTAAAAATTTGATATACATTGAATATAATGAAATATTTCCTATATTAGATTGTGTATATGGAGATCTGTGGATTGGGGTTGTGTATCATTGTGAACTGAGGTGTCAGAGTTTAGATATTTTTGATCTATGGCTATATTAATAGAATGCTATTGGTACTTTTGAGTTATCTCTTGGAATTAACTAATATGTCTCATTATTCATTCATTCATTCATTCATTCATTCACTTTGTGTTAGTGCTACAAGTTACTCTGTTAACCCAAGAATAACTACAATAACAGTTAATCTACTTTGGACTGTAGTTAGACTCCCCCCTTAATTTTATTCATCCCTCAATCTTGAGGGATTTGGGATAATGTCTGCTCTGACTGCTTATGGCTGAGAGTGGACTTAGAGCTTGTGGGGAAAAGGAAATAAATTGTTTTGTTTTCAGTTGAAGATACTCTTTGTTTATGGTATGGGACCTGTCCAATATCATCTTTTTGTTAGTTGTCCAGGGCAAGCCTGAAGAACTGGAGGGTAGGAGTTGGCTGCAACTCTGCTGATTTTCAGGGCTCAACTGGCATATATAAAGTCCAGTATCTGACCCTGCAATATTATTTATGACAACTCAAAGTCCCCAAAATGCCCCGACCTCACATCTCTTCTTCTCTCTCCCTGCCCTCAGCAACTACTGTGGCTAAATTGTCCACCTCAATACTACAATTTATTTTATTACTAGTCACAATAGTTTTATAGTAGACTATCAGTAAGTCCACTCTAATCCATATTTTATTCTTCCATTCTGCTCAAATGTGGCTATTCTCTTAGCCAAACTCATCATGTAAGTGTATTACCTTCCCCCCAGTGTGGGACATGACTCCCAGGGATGAGCCTCCTTGGTACCAAGGGATTACTACCAATCACTGACTGGTGATGCAACTAGAAAGAGACCTTGAATAAAAGGGTCAACTCAGACCAGCAGAATATCTCAGGCTAGTTGTTGGATCAAGAGTTAAAAACTGCTTTTTGACCTTGAATAAAAGGGAAATGGCAAAGACAAAAGAGTTTATATGGCTAAGAGTCTTCCAACAAAAAGAGTCAGAAGGTCATCAGAGGGTCTTGCTTATGCACATGTCAGCAGGACCCCAGAGAGAACCAAAATATGTATAACCCTAGGTGCTGGTTCTCCTGAAGGCTATGGAGATCCACAGGGTATATGGTAATGGCAGGTGGATTTGGAGTTCTGTGTTATGTCAGAGGGCCCTACTTTGGAATTTGTGCTCCTAAGTGTGATGGACCTGGACTCAGATGTGACCTTTCTACACATGCCTCTTCTGTCACTTTTACTGAACCTGTGGTTGGTGCTAGGGATGGTACACACTCAGGGGACTTGAATCTCTGGACTGCCCCTGTGCCAGCTGGGCCCTGAGCCTCAGCAGAGTTGCGATTCCTACTTTCTGGTTCATTGGACTTAACCAGGTCAGGTAACAGGGAGGTGAAGATGGTCAGCCACCACACTAGGGAATCCAGAGTGCCAACAACTGCAAGCAGAGGAATTGCATCCATCATCCATGTGGAATCTAAGCCCCCTCTTGATCTAGAGGTGGAGAGGGCATCACCATCCCAGAGTCCACAGAATGGAGGAGTAAAACCTGGATTAGAGTGGACTTACTGATACTCCATGTAAATTTGATAATTGGTTTTCCATTTCTGGAAAAAAGGCTGTTGGAATTATTATTGGGATTGCATTAAATCTATAAATCAATTTGGAAAGAATTGACATCATAATGATAATTTTAGTCTTCTCATACTAGGAACTAGGAATGTACTTCCATTTATTTAGTCTTCTTTGATTTCTTTTAGCATTGTTCTGTAGTTTCCTGGACAGAGATCCTTTACATCCTTAGTTAAATTTATTCCTAGATAGTTGGGGTTTTTAGTTGCCATTGTAAATGGAAATTTTTTCTTAATTTCCTCCTTAGTTTGCTCATTACTAGTGTATAGAAACACTACTGATTTTTCTCTGTTGATCTTATATCCCACCACTTTGCTGAACTCATTTATTAGCTCTGGTAGCTCTGTTGTATTTTTTTTCCCTCAGGATTTTCTATATATAAGATTAGGTTGTGCAAATAGTGAAATATTTACTTCTTCCTTTCCAATTTTGATGCCTTTATTCTTTTTCTTGCCTAACTTCTCTGGCAAGAAATTCTAACATGTTGTTGAGTAAGAGTGGTGACATTGGCCATCCTTGTCTTGTTTTGGGTCATAGAGGGAAAGCTTTAATCCTTTCTCAATTGAGTATGTTAGCTGTGGGTTTTTCATGTATGCCCTTTATCATAGTGAGGAAGTTTCCTTCTATTCCTGTGTTTTGTAGTGTTTTTATCAAGGAAAGTTTGCTGAATTTTGTTGCGTGCCTTTTCTGTGCAGCAAAGATGTTTATGTAATTTTTCCCCTTTGATCTGTTAACATAATATATTACATTAATTAATTTTCTTGTGTTGAAGCATTCTGGCTTACCTGGGACAAAACCCAGTTGATCATGGTGTATAATTCATTTAATATACTGTTGCGTTTGATTTGCAAGTATTTTGTTGAGGATTTTTGCATCTAAGTTCATTAGAGAGAGAGGTCTGTAATTTTCTTATTGCATCTTTGTCTGGTTTTGACTTTAGGATGATGTCTTCATATAATGCATTAGATAATGTTCCCATCTTTTCAGTTTTTTAGAAGAGTTTGAGTAGGATTGGTATTAGTTCTTTTTGGAATGATTGGTTGAATTCATTTGTGAAGCCATCTGGTCCTGGACTTCTTTAATGGGTGGGTTTTGATGACAGATTGAATCTCATTGTTCGTGCTTGTTCTGTTGAGTTCTTCTGTTTCTTCTTTCATTAGTGTAGATTGTTTGTGTGTTCTAGAAATTTGTCCATTTCATCTAGGATGTTTAACTTGTTGGCATACTATTTCTCCCAGTATTCTCTTAAGATCCTTTTAATTTCTGTGGGTTTCTGTGGTTATGTCCCCTCTCTGATTTCTGACTTTATTTTTTGCATGTTCTCTCTGTTTTCTTTTTTAGTTTAGCTAAGGGTTTGTCAGTTTTATTTTTCTTCTCAAAACACCAGCTTTTGGTTTTGTTAGTTCAATTTTTTTTCAATTTCATTTAATTCTGCTTTAATCTTTTTTTATTTCTTCTTCTACTTGCTTTAGGATTAGTTTGCTGTTCTTTTTTCTAGTTCCTCCAGATGTGCAGTTAGGTGTTGATTTTAGCTCTTCCTTCTTTTTAATGTACATATTTAGGGCTATAAATTTCCTTCTCAGCACTCCTGTAAGTTTGATATGTTCTGTTATCATTTTCATTTGCCTTGGATATTCACTGATTTCTCTTGTAGTTTCCTCCTGACCCACTGATTATTCAAGACTGTGTTATTTAACCTCCATATGTTTGTGGATATTCTAATTTTCTGCCTGTTATTGATTTCCAGCTTCATTCCATTTTGGTTAGAGAAAGGGCTTTCAATATTTCTAAATTCATTGAGACTTGTTCTATGACCTAACATGTTGTCTATCCTGGAGAATGACCCAGTGAGCACTCAAGAATATATCCTGCTGTTTTGGAGTGCAATGCCCTGTATATGTCTAGTTCCATTAATGTATTAGTCATATTTCTATTTCTTTATTGATCCTGTGTCTGGCTGTTCTGTCTATTGCTGAGAGTGGTGTATTCAAGTCCCCACTATATTGTAGAGGTTTTCTATTTCTCCCCTCAGTTTTGCCAGTGTTAGTCTCATGTATTTGAACCTGGTTAAGTTCATAAATATTTATGATTGTTCTCTTTTTGGTAGATCCCCCATTTTATTGTTATATTGTATCCATTTTTGTCTCTTACATAGTTTTGCATTTAAGGTCTGTTTTGTCTGATATTTGTATAGCTACTCCAGCTTTTTTTGATTACTCTTTTGCAGAAAATAGTTTTCCAACCTTCTACTTGGCAACCTATTTGTGTCCTTGGGTCTAAGGTGAGTCTCTTTTAGAGAGCATGTAGATGGATTATATATATATTTAAAATCCATTTTGCCAATCTGTGTCTTTTGATTGAGGAGTTTAATCCACTAACATTCAATGTTATTACTGTAAAGGCCATAGTTATTTCAACCATTTTATACTTTGACTTTTATATGTTATATTTTTATATATTTTTTATATATTTTTATATATTTGTCATACTTTTTACCCTTTTATTTCCCTTTCCTGATAATCTGCATTTCTATACGCGCATTTAATTCTTTCTGCCTGTCTTCTCTTTTTCAACTGCAGAATCCCTTTTAGTATTTCTGAAGGGCAGCACTCTTGCTGAGGAATTATCTTCATTTCATGTTTTCATCTCTCCCTCATTTTTGAAAGATGTTTTGCCAGATAAAGAGTTCTTGCCTGGCAGTTTTTCTCTTTTAGCACCTTGATTATATCATAGCATTGCCTTCTTTCCTCCATGGTTTCAGGTGAGACATCAGTGCTTACTCTTATTGAGCATACATTTTATGTGATGAATCTCTTTTTTCTTGCTGTTTTCAGGACTCTCTCTTTATCTTTGGCTTTTGACAGTCTGATTAGTATATCTCAGAGTAGATCTGTTAGGATTTATTCTCTTGTAGTATGCTGCACTTCCTGTACATGTACATCCATGTCCCTCATAACAGTTGAGAAATTTCCCCCATTATTTGCTCAAATACTACTTCTGCCCCTTTTCACTTCTCTTCTCCTTCTGGAACACCTATAATGTGTATGTTTGTGTGTTTCATGCTGTTATTCAATTCCCAGAATCCCTGCTCAATTTTTTCCTCTCTTTCTCTCTCTCTTTTTTTTTTTAGCATCTGGTCTTCTATCTATGCAATTTCCAATGTCCTAATGACTAATTCACTAATGATTTCCTCTGCTTTTTCAAGTTTGCTGTTGTGTAATTCTCTTATGCCTTTCATTACCATAAGATCTGATTTTTTTAATGTATGTTTACAATTTCTTCTGTATGCTTACCCCCATGTATTCTTTTTTTTTTAAAGATTTATTTTTTATTTATTTCTCTCCTCTTCCCCACCCTCCCCTCCTGTTGTCTGCTCTGTGTCCATTTGTTGTGTGCTCTTCTGTGTTTGCTTGTATTCTTGTCAGCGACGTCCGGAATCTGTGTCTCTTTTTGTTGCGTCATCGTGCTGTGCCAGCTGTCCGTATGTGTGTTGCCATTCCTGGGCAGGCTGCACTTTTTTCGTGCTGGGTGGCTCTCCTTATAGGGCGCACTCCTTGTGCGTGGGGCTCCCCTACACGGGGGACACCCCTGTGTGGCACAGCACTTCTTGTGCACATCAGCACTGCACATGGGCCAGCTCGTCACACAGGTCAGGAGGCCCTGGGTTTGAACCTTGGACCTTCCATGTGGTAAGTGGATGCCTTATCCATTGGGCCAAATACACTCCCCCCCATGTATTGTTCCCCCCCCCCCAATTGTCTGCTCTCTGTGTCCATTCGCTCTGTGTTCTTCTGTGATCACTTCTATCTGTATCAGTGGCACCGGGGATCTTTGTTTCTTTTTGTTGTGTCATCTTGTTGTGTCACCTCTCCCTGTATGTGGCGCCATTCTTGGGCAGGCTGTACTTTTGTGCTGGCAACTCTCCTTACGGGGGGCAGTCCTTGCATGTGTGGCTCCCCTATGCGGAGGACACTCTTGCATGGTATGGCACTCCTTGCGTGCATCAGCCCTGCATGTGGGCTAGCTCCACACAGGTCAAGGAGGCCCTGGGTTTGAACCGTGGACCTCCCATGTGGTAGGCAGACGCCCTGTCCATTGGGCCAAGTCCGCTTTCCCCCATGTATTTTTAATATACTTTATCTCTTCCCTCTTGTCCTTGAATTGATTTAGGAGATGAGTGTAGACATCTTGATTAATTGTTACAAATTCTGCTTCTCCTCTTGCTTTTTAATTTGTTCCTTTGACTGGGCCAAATCTTCCTGTTCCTTAGGATGGCTTGAAAATTTTTGCAAATACCCGTGCATCTATTTATCTTCATAGGTTTATGCTGTTGGTCAGTTTCTCTCTCCTGCCTAGGGTTTTATTTTTGCCTGGCTTTTGTTAAGGCTCTTCTTAAACCCTTGGTTCTGTTTATTCTAAGTATTTAGAATTGTTTCTGTTTGAATGAAAAAATAAAACAAAGAAGAAAAATGAGAAAGAAAAAAAGAAAAAGAAAAAAGAAAAAAGGAGGAAAAGGAAAAGGAAAAAAAGGAAGAGGAGAAAAGAAAGAAAAAGAAGAAGAAGGAAAGGAACAAGTGAAAAAACTGGGCTTGCCTCTTAGGTCACTGGTATCCTACCAGTTTGCCCCTCCCTGCCTGTTACTTCGCAGTCCTGCCACTCCCTGGATTCTCTGAAGATGAGAGGAAGAAAACAACAGTAACCTCCCCTTTGAGACCCCGGCTGTCCGACGCGGCCCCTCCCTGCCATCTGCTGAGCCTGTCTGTCTGTGGCCGCTTCTTCCCTGTTTCCTGGCTGAGCACCCTTGTGTTGGCTGTCCTGTGGTGCCTGGCTGGGCCCCTCCTTGCTGGCAGCCTGTGCCGATTACTTCACAGCCTCCAGCCTTCCCCAAGACCCTGCAGCCTGCCTTTCTTCCCGCGCATCCTGGAGGAGGAATGCAGCCTGCCTCTCCTTATACACCATCTTTCAATGCCTGCTTTTTTCGTATCTGACTTTGTTCACCTAGCATAATGTTTTTGAAATCAATGTTGTAGCATCTATCAATAGCGTACTATTTTTCTCAACTGAATAGTATTCCAAAGGATACTTTGTTTATCCCTTCATCAATAAATGGGCATTTGGATTGTTTCTCCTTTTCAGCAAGTAGGAACCCACTGTGCCTTTGTTAAGACACAGTTGTATTAACATTAGGATTTGTTTCTGGATAAGATTCTGTTTTGTTGCTGAGATGAATAAACAGTCTGTCATCCACTAATTACAACTGAAATCTTTGTTTTGAATACTTAAAGCTACTTACTATCTGAGGACTCTGAAATGAATGTAAATAATAGAAAGCAGATTGGGGCCTGAAATGTAAATAATAGGGATCAGATTGGGCAGGTGATCAAAACTCAGAATGTGACTAATACAGCCCAATTCTCTGGTCCTTAATTCTCCTTTATCTCCTCGGTTAGACTATAGGGCACCTATTCTGGAACTCTATAACTAATGCAGATGAAAAAGTTCTAAGAGAAACCCCCCTCTTCCCCTTTGGTTGGAAGACTAGAAATGAGAGCCCTACGTTAAGGTAGAATCACCATTTTCTTTTCTTTTCTTTTTTTTTTTGTATTTTATTTTTGATATAAATTTTTTGGTGTGACCCTAGGCAGGCTCTGATCATATGGTTGTCCTTTGCAGTGTTGATGGTGGTGGCAGTGGCAGCTAATGCAGGAATCTAAAACTCTGAAAAATAATCCTTTTCTCTGACCAGAGAAATTAGGAAAAGGAACCTCTGTGGTCCAAAGAGTGTGAAGAGAATCCCTGTTGGTTTTTGCTTTATTTCCATTTTCTCCATTTCACCTCTGAGATAGACGTTGTTGCAGGAAGTGTGCGACAACGTGGGGATGTGAAATCCCTGACTTTGCATACAGAGGACCAAGATAACAGGCCCTGGGAGACAGAAAATGTGGGAGAAATCATAGAATGCAAGTCAAGGTAGAGAACAGTTGACCTAAATCTGGTGTGAAGTCCCAGGCTCACCTGTGAGGGAGAGGAAGCATGATGAAGTCTTTGAGAACTGAACTGTGGTGTGTAGGCCACTGCCCTTGTCCTCAGGCTCATACTTAGCTGGTGCATATGTGAACAGACTGAATAGCACTGAAAAGACCTGGAAAACTAAACCGACATTGAAACATAGCCCGCAGAAGGCAAAGGTCAACCTCAAAGGATTGCCTTTTTATAGTAATGTTTGAAATGAAGTTGGATTTTAAAGTTTTAAGTTGAAGTCAGGTGAAACACACTGGAAACTGAAGCCATAATGCATGAGAAAAGATAGTTTATTACTAACAGTTCCCAGAGAGAGAGGTGCCACAAGAGGTGAATGGGAAGTGTGATGGGCTAAGGTGGCTCAACCAGTAGGTGGTGACCACATAAGTAGATCAGGAAGGAACCGTGGGACTGGCTGCGCGCTCCTGCGTTGCCCCGGTGACCCCGAGGGCGGGAGGGATGCGGTGTCATGGCATGGGCTGCGGGGTGTGCCTGCCACCCTCGGGACCCCCGTGTCCCTCCTGCGGAGCGTCTTGGCTCCCATGAGCTTGCCCTAGGATTCATTGCATGGACATGATTTCATTTGTCTTGGATAGATTTCTTGGAACGGAATTAGCAAGAATTATGCGATGAATGAATCCAGAATACACACCTCTTTCTCTTGCACTTGAGGCCACCTGTAATGAAGGAAAAGAAAACACTGTGAGAATCAAATCATGAAATTTCCTGACTTGGATACATGTAGCATGGAATAGAGAGGCAAGAAGAAAAAGAGCTTCTTGAAAGCGTGGAAGAATTATCAGATGAAGAGGTAATAGACTTGTTCTTACTACTCCAAAAGGCAGAACTATATCCAAGCAGGAGTAAAATGAAGGTATATTTTCTAAAAATGCAACATGTTATCTCATGAACTTGCATGTCCCTGGGAATGGAAGGTGCTAGAGAAGCATCTGTTAAGGATGGGTGAAGATTGCTGGACTGGGTAGAGTCATTCATTCCAACAACACTCACCAGCTAGTACTGATTGTGCACTTGCCAGCGTAAAATAGAGTACATTTAAATAAATATTTATTTCTTAGCAGCGTTGCTTCAAACAAAATATTCTTCCCGTTAATACAAAGATTTTTCTACAAATTTGTATAGGGGAAATTGTTACATTAGCAAACTATGTTAGCTAGCTGAAGCAATCTACTTCCAAGAAAAAAAAATCTTAGAATCACTACTTCAGAATCACTGCTAACCTACCCATTTCATGCTTCTGTGGTCTAGGACAGAGCTGAGTATCTTTTATCTAATACATATAGTATGGCTCCCTTAGATATGTCCCCACCCATTTCCTTTATCAGTAATTGCTACTCTAATTCAAGGGCTACCTTAAACTACCCCAGTGGAGCTTAAATCCATGAAGGAAGGGGATTTTTGTATTTTATTCACTGCTGCATCCCTATCACCTAAAAGAGTTCCTGACACTCATTCAGTAGATGTACAATAAATATTTGTTGAATGTGCAAGTGAATGATTGTTTTTTGTTTTTTTTCTTAAAGATTTATTTTTTATTTATTTCTCTCCCCTTTTCCCCTCCCCCCCCAGTTGTCTGCTCTTTGTGTCCATTCGCTGTGTGTTCTTCTGTGACCACTTCTATCCTTATCAGCGGCACCAGAAATCTGTGTTTCTTTTTGTTGCCTCATCTTGCTGTGTCACTTCTCCGTGTGTGCGGCATCATTCCTGGGCAGGCTGCACATTCTTTCTCACTGGGTGGCTCTCCTTATGGGGCGCACTTCTTGCGTGTGGGGCTCCCCTTCGCGGGGGACACCCCTGTTTGGCACGGCCCTCCTTGCGTGCATCAGCACTGCGCATGGGCCAGCTCCACACTGGTCAAGGAGGCCTGGGGTTTGAACCGTGGACATCCCATGTGGTAGGCGAGTGCGCTATCCATTGGGCCAAGTCCACTTCCCATGAATGATTGTTAAGTCAGAGTTATGCATATGGTTTTCTGTATGTGAGATAAACCTGAACTATAATGCATTCTGTGCTAATTTCTTTTTCATAAATACACACATACACAGATGGAATGATTGACTCTTCCCTTAATTCTGGGATCCAGTGCTCCAAAGAGCAGTGAGATTGTGAGAAAAAAGAGAAATTTAATGCAAATACCAGGCCATCATCTTGTTTTCCACTTGTCACACATTTTCCTAATTGTAACACTTACTACAAGCCACACAAAGAAGTGAAAGCTGTTCTGAAGAAAGAAAATGCCTCCAGTTTCATGCTTCAACAAACTATAAGTGTTTAGAATTTTTATTCCAACTAAAATATCCAGTAAGGATTTTTCAGAGTGTGTTATCATAGCAGAAGTACTCTTTAGGTAATCTTGTTAAGAAGAAATACCTAAAAGTATTATTTTGTTTCCCACCTAATTTTTTTTACCTTCAGAATTTATTAATACATCTTTTCTAAACACAATGTTCCTAAACAATCTAAACTTTATATGATAATTTTGGCAAGTATCAAATAAGAAAAGGAGGTCTGTTTCAAGGAAATGTTTAGTATCTGACTAAATCAATGAAAGTATTTTATTAATTTTAATTTAGTGATTTGAGAGTGAATTTCAGAACCTGATTAGGTACATTACATGTGATCTAACTTGTTGCATAGGGGAAGCATTTAATTTCAGGGCTTAGATGGGTCAGAAACATATGAAGAAAGAGCATGAAGAGAAAAAGAATAGGATGTGTTACAAAACAAGGAGAAAACATTATATGAATAGCAAGAAATCCCCAAAACAAAGCCGTAAGAAAGCAGAAGATAACTTTTTAGTCAGTCATGAACACTGCTGTGATAGCTAACACAGTAAATCTGTTCCAGAGAGCCTTAATGTGTAATTAATAGCGCATGTCAATACTACATTCTGTGGAGAGTTTTATGTTTAAAGTACTTTTTGTACTCATTAAAATATGTTAATGTCTATTTAAGAGCCTGACATTTGATTGTTATAAATTGTTATTTTTAATCTATGAAAAAAATTTTTCTAAGCTAAGTGAAAATCATGACTTAATAGTACTCAAATAAATAAGGAAAGGCTTAATACAATGTTTTTCTAAAAAGGCAGAGTTTGGAGGTATATCTATTTTTCTCCATATTCTATCTTATTGGGAAATTTGTTTCTTTTTCTTTGTTCTTTTTTAAAAATAAATGCTTAACTATATTTAAAAAAAAAGGAAGAAACTGTGAGTTTGTGCGCTTATTGTGGTCAGGGGTGGTGATTAGATTTCCTGCAGAAGGCAAGGGTTGGTTAGTGTACAGCAAAAACGTGTGGAAAGGGAAAATGATTGAGAAACCGAGGGTGGTGGGGATGGTTAGCTTATTATTTGGAAGCAGAAGTGGGTTTTTGGTGAGATGTGTAGTGTGGTGTGGGTGGTAGCTGCAGATATAGGGCTGGAAAGCTGTTCACTAACTACGCCACAGGTCAGAGTTGAGGGAAATGGCTCAGCCAAAGTGAGGTGGATGCTGAGGTAGCATGTAAAACTTTTGATAGTCGTGCCAAAGAACAAGAAAAAGTCAGTTTTCCAGATGACGAAGAGTTTCTCCTAATACAATATTCAGAGCCTCTAGCATGTAATCCAAAAATATTTGACACAATATATTAATATATAAATAAATTATTTTATAGGGCAATTTAACCAATCCTAGGGAAATCTGTAATTAACAGATGCCAACCCTGAGATGACACAACCCTGAGACAAAATCCTTAGAGCAGCTGTTATAATCTTTCTCTTTTAAGTCAAGGAGGACACTTTTGAAATGAATGGAAGAATTGAAGTTCACAGAAAAGAAATAAAAACTATAAAAAGGAAGAAAATGGAAATTTTAGAATAGGAAATTAAGATAACTAAAATATTAATATTAAATATTAGAAAACAAATTGAATTTACTATTGAACCCATGTTTAAGAGCTGAATGGAGATGATAGAGGAAAGAATTACTTAAGTTAAAGACATCAGTATTAATTGTACAATCTGAACAATAAAGGCAAAAATAATTTAAAAAAAAAAAAAAAAAAGATAACCAGAGCCCCAGGATCCTTTGGGAAAATACCAGAGATCTAACATTTGTGTCATACTTGTCCCAGAGGAAAGGACAAAGATACTGGTGCAGAAAAATTATTTGGTGAAATAATGGCTGGAAACTTCCCGAGTTTAGTGAAAGATGTACATTTTCAGATACATAGAGTGCAGTGAACCCCAAAAGACTAAATACTGTATAATTTCTCTTATATGGCTTTCTTCAGAAGCTACAACTAAAGGGATGGAGAACAAATCAGTGCTTGCCATAGGTTGCAGGTGGAAGGAAGGGTGGACTTCAAAAGTGGACAGCATGAGGGAATTTTGGGGGTTGATGGAACTGATTTGTTGCATGATGGTGGTGGGTACATGGCTCTGTGCATCTGTTAAAACCTGTAGAACTGTACACCATAAAGAGCAAGTTTTATTGTATGTAAATTAAAAATAGAAAAGTAATGTTTAAAACTTAAAAATTTATGTAGTAAAACAGTACTATTAAGAAAACTGGTTCTTTTTTTTATTTTATTTTATTTTATTATTATTATTTTTTAATATTTATTTATTATTATTTTTTAAATTACAATAAAAAAAAATATATGAGGTCCCATTCAACCCCACCGCCCCCGCCCCCCACTCCCCCCACAGCAACACTCTCTCCCATCATCGTGATACATCCATTGCACCTGGTAAGTTCATCTCTGAGCATCACTGCACCCCATAGTCAATGGTCCACATCATAGCCCAGACTCTCTCACGTTCCATCCAGTGGGCCCTGGGGGGATCTACGGTGTCCCGTAATTGTCCGTGAAGCACTATCCAGGACAACTCCACGTCCCGAAAACGCCTCCACATCTCATCTCTTCCTCCCGTTCCCCACACCCAGCAGCCCCCATGGCTACCGTTCCCAAACCCATTCCACATTTTCTCTGTGGACATTGGATTGGTTGTGTCCATTGCACACCTATGTCAAGTGAGGGCTTAGATTGCACATGGGTACTGGATGCACTCTTCCTGCTTCTAGTTGTAGACACTCTAGGCTCCATGTTGTGGTGGTTGACCTTCTTCAACTCCATGTTAGCTGAGTGGAGTAAGTCCAGTAAGTCAAAGTGTAGGAGCTGAAGTCTGTTGAGGCTCTGGGTCTGGGTGTCATATTATCAGTCCAGAGATTCAAATCCCCTACATATATCTTAAACCCAGCACCAACTACAATTCCAATAAAGTAGCATGCAAGTCTTGTGAAAAGAGATCCCCTCTGAGTCCATTTCCATCACGCAGAAACACCAGCTCCAAAGAAGGGCCATCTGTCATGGCAGTGAACCCCTTCTGCCATGACCATAGAACCCGTGGGTCTCTTTATCCCTCAAAAGAACCAATACCTGGGGTTGTATCTACCTTATCTGTCTCTTAGACTCTGTTCAGTTGTACATAGGGGTATTCCTTCTGACAACCTCCAGACTCTTTTTTAGAGACTCACAGCCTTATAATCTCATTTCTCCTTTCCATTTCCCCCTTACATTAGGTCAAACCGCTTCCCGAAGTCATGTTATTATATGTAGACAGGTATATTCTGCTGTTCCGCATTGAATCTTTAATTCAAGGTCATTTTCTAGTTGCTTCTTCAGCTGGTATGTGGTAGTGATCCCTCGGTGCCAGGGAGGCTCATCCCCGGGTGTCGTGTCCCACGCTGGGGGGAATGCATCACATCTACACGCTGAGTTTGGCTGTGAGAGTGGCCACATTTGAGTAACATGAAGGCTGTCAGGAGGAAACCCCCAGGCACAATGCTACTCTAGGCCTTGTTCTTATTGCAGGTGCATAGGCTCAAAAGTGTAGCCATTAGTATCAAGAGCCCACTGTTGGGCCCTCCTTCCTTCCTGGTTCTTGCCGTTGCACCTGGAGGATTGCCGCTGCTCTCCCAGGGCCCACAACAGTGACCCCCCGGCCAGGAGCCCAGTACCCCCCTAGCTGTTGTTATTAATTGTTTCCACTATGAGTATATATAGACATTACCATATACCCTGGGCATATGCCCTGTATAACTCCCTGTCAACCATATATATCCTGTCAATAACATCCTATATCAGTATTCCTCCGCTGCCATTGTTGAACCACTCTGTGATCCAAAACTTCCCGTAAAGTGAATCCCAACATAATGTCAGCTTCAGAAGAGTCTTAGATCACCAAAATTCATATATACAATATACAGTATTTCCCCAGATCCACCATAAAACCTTTTCCCTTCCACAGCAATAATCTTTTAACTTATTCATATCATATTTCCTGAAACTGATGTACAGATTCCGAAACTATAGTTTTCAAACAAGGTAACATTTGTGCTTACTATGTGGTCCATACTTTAGGTTGTACAGTTTTCTAAATTTTTTAGTTATCCTATGTTTTGTCTTATGGTTTTCATTATTAGTCTGTAGAAAACTGGTTCTTATTGCAGAGCTGCTGTGACAGATAGCACACAGTGGGCTGGCTTAAACAACAAGCATTTATTGCCTCACAGTTTTGAAGGCCAGAGTCTAAAAATCAAGATGTTGACAAGGCCGTGCTTTCCCCCTGGTTTGGTAGTGTTCTGGTGACGGCATATCACCATCCTTTGGGTTCCCTGGCTTGCAAATCTGCCTCTGTCACATGGTCTCCTGCTCTGATTTCTGCTGCTTCTGATTTCTGACTGGCTGGGTCCATATTTCTTCTTTGTATAGGGCCTCCATTCATACGGATTAAGCCCCCTGATTCAGTTTTGCCACAGCTTAACTGATAATAGCATCTTCAGAGATCCTGTTTTTACGTGGGGCCACACCCACAGGAATGGGGGTTACGATTTGAAGAAGACTTTCGTGGGGTACATAATTCATTCCCTAACAGGAGTGAGGAACTTCATTAAGGGAGCTAGTTCTAAAGATTCTTTAGGAGAATTGAATCCTTGTACTCTGTATATCTAAATGATGCTAAAGTCTTAAATTTCTTTTTGTATGAGTTTTTTTTTAAAGGGAGAGTATTGGTAATATGGAGTGCATTTGAAATGGAAACAATAAGCCTTATTATCCTTAATAAAGCCTAAGAAAGAAATTGAGAAGCATTTGCCAAAAATAAAAATGCAAACTGTATTTTGAATATGTAATGATATTTAGCAGTATTAAAACGAAGTCTTTATTATTTTTTCCATGAAAACTTATTTAGTAGGTTTACATGCCAAAATGAAATGTATGTGTTTTTAAAAAATTACGTATGAATAATAGATATATACAGTGTACATTGTGTGACCTACAAGCTATATCTTTTATTTTCATTCTATAACCAAACCAAAGTGCTCTGTAATATGTGTTGAAGTTACATTCTTTTGTTCATTGTTCAAATTTGTAAGATTGAGTGGAGTGTTGCTCTTGATGAAATTGAAACACAGTGGATTAGTTGGAGGACTACAAAATTCAAGTAAGAATTTGGAGTAGGTGACCTTTTGACTCCTGATCTTATAGCTCTGACTACTATCTTAAAGTACTATTTATCTTGTGTTTTAAAAATACTGGTTCAGCTGTCTGAAGAGCTTTGTTTAACTTTGGTTTGCATGAATTTTGTCAAAGCTATTTTGTAGTTATAGTTAGTTTTTTTTTTTTTTAATATTACACTATATTTTTACCTAAATATTAAGTAAAATCTTGGAAAAGAAAGTCAAGTTATATGTGTGGTATAGTCTTTTCTAGTAGTCTTAAACATGCTTTATTACTAAGGCATGAATATAAGTTAAAATTTTAAATATGTCAAATGCATTGTAAAATCGGTAGCTCTTAATGAATTATGCTAAAACCACATGGAGATGTTTTCCTTTTTTTGTGCTACCTGGGGTGGTAGCTTATGACTACCACCTCTTACCAACACCGGCTAAGGGAAAAGGAATCAAGTGTTAGCTTATCTCGCAGGAAACTAGAAGGGAAATGGTAATACCTCTGTCAAGTCAGAAGAGAATGAAGATTCAAAAGCAAATAACCAAATATTTGTTGGAAGCCGACTATATTTTCCCTTTCCCACTTTTTCCATGTTTTCTATCCAAATCCTACTCATTCTTCAAGGGAGATCCATCTCAATTGTTAACACACCCTTTCTGTGAAGTATGATTTGATTTCCTTACCTGTAAGTGATTTTTTTACTTTCTCTCAAGTTTCATCACACTATTTATATCTGTCCTGGTCTTTGGTATTTCCTATATCTGTATTTCAGCTTTTTAGTTACTTTTCTTATGTTTCCTGCTAGAGTTTAAGGTCTTTGAGGATGAATTTTATGTCTGATTTACCTTTGCTCCCTGCACAGCACTTGGTAATAGAACTCCATTTATATTCGACAGGTTAATAGGAGACAAATTAACAATAAATGAAGAGGAGAAAACTAAATCAAAGTGCTCTCTTATATGTATATTTGTTTAAGTTATGATTTCTCATTCACTACTCAAGACGTGATGTCATATAGAGGGTTGTAAGATAGAACTTATAATACTTCATATACCAGCTATGATAAAAGGATTAAAATGTTAGCATCTTAGTCAGGGTGCTGTGAGTTGTAGGTTTATAAGAAATCTGGGGAGGACCTTGAATCTCCTTAAATCTCCAACAATTAGGGCGATGGTAGATATAACTTCTTTTCTTTTTTTTTTTGCAGTGCTCATTTATGAACACAATTGATTTTAATTTTAATGTGATGGGAATGTCTGAAGGTACTTTGTATCATATGCCATTTATTGATTGTTTTAATTAGTGAAGATGAGATTTACTTTAGAAAATTATTCTTTATATAAACTGTGTTCTAGACATGGGAATATCATGATAAATAATATATAACTCCTTTTACTGAACTCACTGTTAAAAGTTGACTGTTGTTTCATTTGTGTTTCATTCTTTTTATGCTTTCTTGGCTATATTAGTGTTAAATATTTTAAATATGATTTCTTGGGTTGTTAAATATTTACTTTCTTATCGTATTTAAGTAAAATTAGTATTTGAACTTACCATAGTATTGATAGAAATTTTCTCTATCATAGCTCCCACTGAGGTGCCCATGATATATTAGTTTAATTACTTTTAATTCTAATAGAACATAGTTCCATAGAGTTGAATTTAATGGAGGCCATGACAGAAAGCTCTTGCTTGAAGTTAAAGGCTCTATTTTATCTGAATTGTAGCTGTCTAAATGACTTTTTTTTTTAAGATTTATTTATTTATTTAATCCCCCCCCTCCCCCAGTTGTCTGTTCTTTGTGTCTATTTTGCCGCGTCTTGTTTCTTTGTCCACTTCTGTTGTCGTCAGCGGCACGGGAAGCGTGGGCGGCGCCATTCCTGGGCAGGCTGCACTTTCTTTCATGCTGGGCGGCTCTCCTTACGGGGCGCACTCCTTGCGCGTGGGGCTCCCCTACGCGGGGGACACCCCTGCGTGGCAGGGCACTCCTTGCGCGCATCAGCACTGCGCATGGGCCAGCTCCACACGGGTCAAGGAGGCCCGGGGTTTGAACCGCGGACCTCCCATGTGGTAGACGGCGCCCTAACCACTGGGCCAAGTCCGTTTCCCTAAAATGACTGTTTCTTATCTATTGTAATGAGTCACTAATCATTAAAATATCTTGTTTCCTCTCTGTTCAGTAGTAAATTTTGAGGCAAGTTAACTCTAGTTCTTAGTATTTTCAACTCCTAAAACAATATTTTTCTAAAAGGATATTGTAGTTAAATCACATGACTAAAAACATTGTTTTGACTGACTGATTTCTTAGGATAACTTATGCATGTATTAGCACTGAAAACTTCCTAATAGAATATACTTCCTCTATGCAATAACACTATTGTTTAAAAATCCTTATAGTTAAGTTAATTTTAATCATTTTTGTCCTAAGAACATGTTCAGTGAACATTCTGTAAATATAAATTTTTCTGGAAGTTATCTTTAAAATATTTTAGAATCTTTTAAATTAAAAAGTACTTTGTGTCACAATTATTTCATTTGTTCTTTTGGAAAATTATTTAAGGAAATTGAAACATTTTCTCTGTATATTTAGTTGTGAATTATCTTTGATCCAAAAAATTCATGTGAGAAATTAAATAACAGATACATGAATTCCACATATACATTGTACAAGGACAGTTTGATTTTGCGTTGCTTTTTTATTTGGTATTGCTTCCTTAATTGGATTATTTATTCTTTAACAATTGTCAGATTACTGTAGTTTGCCTGTAAGAATGGCTTTTGGTTAAGAATGTCATAGAAAGAAAGATCTAATTACTTTAGGTCTTTAAAAACAACAGCAATACAGAGTAATTTTTTAAAGAAAGTTGTTAATACCACTTATATAGTAAATGAAGGCATTTGAAAGTTAAATATCATTTAGAAACTATAGATATGACTAACTGTGCTAAGTATATTTTATAGTATTTTTTATAGATTCCTGCTTCCCTTTTTCCTTAAATATTCTTGTTTTATATAAGGGGTCTCACATGTAATATAATTATCACCTTTATTCTGTATGGAATATGTTTTATATCGAATGACTTTAGCTTCTAGCCCAATGCTTGGCATTTGTTATCTGTTCAGTAAGATTGATCCTGTAAGTAAACATTGATTTACAGTATTTTAAAGTACACACTTTAGAAATATTAATGCATTTGGTTTACCTCTCTTCACAAAAACCCACACATTTTCTAAATGAAAAATTTGGGGGTCATATATTACATTACAAGAGGCTTTTATGGTTAAATATTTTTTATGGAAATTTCAATTGCAAATGTATGTAGAAGAGCATAATGATCTCCTATTTATTCCACCATCCAGCTTTACTAATTATTTACTTGTATAGTCTTCTTTTATCTATCGCCCCCACTTTTTGCTATTTATTTCACTTGAAATTTTTCTTAATATCACTGTTTATTTAATCATTGTTCACATTTCCAAGTCATCTCTATCTCTCTTTTAAAATAATTTGCTCAAGTCAGAATCCAAATAAGGTCTATTCATTCCAGTTGGATGACATATCTTAACTATATTTTGATTGGTTGGGTCCCTCTCAATCCATCTCTCTGTAGTTCCTAGAAATTTATATTTTGAAGGAACCAGGTTGTAAAGTTTCTCACAGCCTGGATTTTGCTCATTCCTGTGATGTTTTCCCTTTTTTTTATTTTCTGCAAATCATTAGATCTAGGTGCTTAATTAAATTCAGGTATTATCCTCCTCCCGACTCGACCCTCCCCCGCCCTCAGGAAAACTTCATAAATGATTTTGTGTACTTTCATCCAGAGTTACATAAAACTGGTTAACCTCCTTTGTGTGTATGTGATACTAGATATCACTGATGACCGTTACCGAACATTAACTGCATTCATTTCACTTTCAAAATGGAGACATTTTAATTCCATCATTCCTTCTTCTTCTTTTATAATCTAGATTATTTGTGTAAAGGGAAATTTACCCATATCAACTATTTGATTGTCTTTCATATGGGAAAGGTAGGACAAAGGCTTGATTTTTCCCCCTGTAATTTATTAGTATATATTCCACATGACAAGTTACTTTCCTAAAATCTTTTCTTGATAAATGAGGTTTATCATCATCATCATCATTATTATTATGAAGTATTTTATTTAAATATATTTTATGTGCTCTAGTTCACTATAGTTCTCATTCTCGATAGTCAAATTGTCCCTTCTTTGGCCAGTGGACTCCTTTTTAAGTTGACTCCTGAATCTTTTTCATACAACCCTAGTAGCATGGAATAGTTTCCTTGCGAGCCGGAATGACTAGAAGTTGTAGGTTCATCCTTTCCATCTTCTGGCCCTCGATGGATCCTGCCACTTCTTCACAGGAACTCTGATTCATTTACAAAAGGATTTTGAATTTTAAAAATGTTGCCTTCTTTAAAAGTAACCTCTCCCCTGATGGATTAAAATTTTGATTTGACTTAGATGATTTTCATTGTTATCATGTAGGAGTAGATGGTTTTTAAGATCTGTACAATATTGAAGTCCGAGGCCTGTGATTTAGCCACTCCCCTCCCTCCAGGAATATCTTTGTTACCTATAATAAAGGTCATTTTAAAAGATGATTACGTTTTTGTCATGCAAAATTTGAGTGATTAATATACATGCTAATTTTGCCTCATAAAATACATGTACAGACAGTTATCTTCATTTTATAAGTATGAAAAGAAAGATTTTTAAAATTATTTATCTATTTGTTTGTGAAACATTGTGAGACTCAGTAATTTGAGTCATTCAAAATTTCACTTATTATTTATGCCACTTTTCTATTTAAAATTGGCTTAGAAGTAACTTGTTACAAAACAAGAGCTGGACAAATTATGAATTAAAAAAAGTAGTGTTTAATTTTGATGTTTATTATTTTGTGGTTAGTATTATGAATACTTTGTTTTCATTTATGACTTAGAATTAAGTAATATTGACCAAAATAGCAGTTTGACGAAATGCGTATATTAATAGTTAAGAATATATTATCTTATTGAGTTCTTTAACTTTTTCTGACTCTGAGATTTTAAATGTTTAGAAATGTCAGTGCTTTGTATTACTCAGGGAGATATGTCAAATCAAGTAAGCACACTTTAATACAACTTATAATTTATTTCCCACAGATATTTAGCTTGGACTTATATGGCAGAGATTACATAGAAGTACTTCTCAGAAAATCTCTGAGATGTAAAGAGCAGTAATACGTTACAGGGGCCAGGTAGGGAAAGTGTGTGTTGACTAAGTGGAGTACCTGAGACCAGATTCTGATTAATGCAATCATGTGAAATGAAAACAGGGAGTGGAGAAACAGTTACTGTCTGTCATAATGTATAGTGGTTGGTTTAGAACACTAATTGTCAAATATGAGAGAGTCTGTTGAACTCAATATAACCCTACCATGGACTTTGAGGCTCTTGAAGCTCTTGACCTTAACTGCCATGGAGAGTCAAACCCCACTCTTTGAGTCCTATCAGAATGTGGTGTGTAGTAATGATTGCAATAAGATGACTTGAAACATGCAGTTTATTTAATATGTGTGTGCATCTGTGTACACTTACTTGTACATGTATTTGTCATTTGTTTTGCTTTATGTTTGTAGTGCTTTGGCTGTTGAGTATGTCTTGATGGTATTTCATAACTTTAGATTTCAAGGACTCCAGCATTTTTCATCCAAATTGTAAAATTGTAAAAATAAAACCTCGTTACCATACTGTCTCAACAACTTTTCATTGTTTGTGGTAAAATAAACAAAGTCAGATTCTTTTATCATTCATTCATCTAGCATAAAATATTACTTATGCCTGACTAGGGACTGTTTATTTGCTAATCTTTCAAAGTCAAACCTTCTTAGACTGTCATATACTTAGAGACTCAATTAATATCTTTATCTTACTTTGTTTAGAAAAATTATTTGTGTTTATGCTTTAGGATATTTTGCTAAATTTATTCAGATCCCTCTTTTTTGTCATGGTGAAATCTAGGAGATTACTACATGGTGTTTGGATGCCTGTTTCTTTAGAGTGTGGTGAGGAGGGAGCCAGTGTGTATTGCACAAGCATTGTTTATCCTCTACTCCCAATATACTCATTTTCCATTGAGGGAAAAAACAAAACAAAACAAACAAAACAAAGCAAAGAAAGCCAGAGAATTTTTATGGGTTAATTGAATTGAGCTGATTTTAATTCAAATCTGAAAAGAAAAAAAAAAAAGTTATAGCCCAGCATTTTGGTGGTGTTTTTTAATAAGCTTCCTTCTCTCCTGCATCTTTCAACTTTTCCATTAGACTTTTAAAAAATTATAAAACTAAAATATGCTACTGGACAAAGATTCAAAATAAGTAGAAATATATCAAGTAAAAAAAATGAATACTCCTTTTCACTCCTTTTCTTTCTCACTCTGTGGGTTAACCTCTTGTAACAGTTTGATTTTATATCCTTCTCTACTATTTTGTGTTAATCTATTTGAGCGTAGAAAAACTATATGTTATGCATTTATTTTAGTAATAACAATAGGGTCCTACACATTCTGCATTTTCATCTAAAACATGAACATCCTTGTAATTGTTACATATGCCAGTCCACCTTTTTCTTTATAACTATTCTCTAGTACAAATATACCTTATTTACTCGTACTCTTTTGAACATTTGGGTTGTTTTCGATATTTTACATCGCTAGTGAACCCTAAAATGAACACTCTTGTACATAGACTTTTACGCACTTATTCTTATGTAGGATAGATTTCTAGTGGAAGAAGTGTTGGGTCAAAGCGTGCATGGTGTGTACATTTAAAATATTGTTGGTATGGAAAAATTGTCTTCCCAAAATTTAGGACTACTTTATACTCCAGCATGTATTATGAGAATGCTCTTTTGCACCATGTTTGCCAACACTGGCACTTTAGTCTTTGGCCTTTTTAATAGGGTAGAAAATATTACTATTTCCCCTTCTTTTTGAATTCAAACTGCTTCTTCAGTTTTCTAAATTGTTCCTCTGACTTGTGATTTTGACTAAGAGCCTACAGAGTACAGTCAGAGATTCTGCTGAAGAAATGATACAGTACAGAGGTAAAGTTTTTTAGTGTTTTGAAAGACTTCTCTTTGTTATTTTAGTATTTGTTTTTTCTGTTCAAATGTGCAGCATGTTTATGATCATGTTGAAGCATCCACATGACATCACTTTTTACTAACATTCAGATTTTTGCTATGCTAAGAATTTGAGATTTTAGACAACTAATGATGAGATTGTAGATAGCACATTTTCAAAACACATAGTAATATTTATTGGAGTATTTTTCTTTTCTTTTTTAAAAATTTGTCTTATTTGAGGATTTACCTATTTTGCTAGGGAGATGGAAAACACCAGGGCTGGCTGGCTTGCTTATGTATTTTTTTAACTAGAAATATGATACCGTAACCAGGGCAACATCTGTATCTTCTACTTCTGTTTTTTACTCCATACAATCTTCTAAACTCCTTAGTAAGGGTTTGTTGAATTTCAGCCAACTATTGGACATGTTGGTTTATTATGTAAATTCACCAAGAGACTATTTATTTACAAAATTTCAAAACTTCAGATTTGAGGAAGTCATGGTCCATGGCTAGTAGCAGTGCTTCAGTATGGGTTCATCAATTGTAACAATTGGACCACACTAATGAAGAAATTTTTTTTTTTTTCCCAAGAGCTCTATAACTTCATTTTCTATTTCTTCCATGATATATGTTTTATGTATACTTGAGGTTATTTCTGGTTCCAATTTCAGTATTTTTTAAGGTAAATATCAAAAGCAAATTTATACTCAAAAGACTGTATCTCTTGTGTTGGTGCTGTTAGTGGGATAAAAATGAAATACACATATATTTTATGTATAAGCAGACAAATATTCAAGTTCTTTAGAGAAGTATATCTTATACATTTGCTTCTTTAACTTTTAGATAAGAACATTGCTAATTATGTAAATATGAATGCGTATACTTTTCAAAAACAATATATTTCTTCTGTAATGTGTGTGTTTATGAAGATGGCAACCACCATATTACTTACAAGTAAGATAAACTTTATCTTGTATTTTATACAGTGATTTGAATTTTTTATTGCTTATAGATCTATGATCATTTATAAAATCTTGCTTGAGTATATTTCTTTATAAAAATTAGTTTACGTATTGGTGAGAATGTGATTGTATGTGTGAATGAGCCATATGATACTGTTTTAAATAAATATTTTGATTGTCAGGTTTTCATTCTTTTTCTCAAATATTGCAGTTCATCTTTAAGTTAAGATTGAGTGGGGAAACGGACTTGGCCCAGTGATTAGGGGTCCGTCTACCACATGGGAGGTCCCTGGTTCAAACCCCGGGCCTCGTGACCCGTGTGGGGCTGGCCCATGCGCAGTGCTGATGCGCGCAAGGAGTGCCCTGCCATGCAGGGGTGTCCCCCGCGTAGGGGAGCCCCACGTGCAAGGAGTGCACCCGTAGGGAGAGCCACCCAGCGCGAAAGAGGGTGCAGCCTGCCCAGGAATGGCGCCGCCCACACTTCCCGTGCCGCTGACGACAACAGAAGCGGACAAAGAAACAAGGTGCAACAAATAGACACAGAGAACAGACAACCAGGGGAGGGGAGGGGAATTAAATAAAATAAATCTTTAAAAAAAAAAAAAAAAGATTGAGTGATAAATAACTGTGGACATTAAATGATACTTGCTCTCAAAGAATTTGTGTCTAGTATATTTTAAACCAGAAATGTGGTAGTAAAATCTGATTCAAGAAACACTTTGAAATTTTCTGGAAATTGGAAGAGAAATTTGTTAAGATCAATTTGTGGTTTGTCCAGAGAGTAACGATATAACATTGAATAGTTTAGTCTCTGTTAAATTTTATCTTTTTTTCTTGTAATACCTACAAGAAATATTTCTAGGCATCCATTTTATTTTTCCATAAAGTAAATATTGATGAGATTGTCTTATTTAGTAGTAAGAATAGGAAATGAATCTTTGGGGGGAAATAACTGTTAATTAATTACTACTGAGTACCCAGAGAATAACTGTCAACCTGTTCATTTTGTGACTATGACATTAAAAGTATCTGAATTCTTTTTTCAATTTATTAGCAGAAATAGAGAATTAAGAGCTAAATTAGTTTTCGTTTTAACTTAACCATTTTTTTCTTTTCAATTTTAAGATTTTTTGTGTTCACTAATGAGAAGGGAAAAATAGAATAGATGGAACATAAGGCATTTTTAGGGCATTAGAATTGTTCTGCATGATCTTGCATTAACGGATGCAATTTTAAATTTCGTCAAAACCTATAAAAATGTGTGGTGCAAAATGTAAACCATAATGTAAACCATTGACCATGGTTAGTAGCAATGCCTCAGTATTTGTTCATCAGTTGGAACAAATGTACGATTTGCATGTAAAATGTTATTAATAGGGGAGAGTGGAAAAGGGGGAGGATGCTGAGTATATGGGAATCACCTCTATTTTCTGTCCTTTTTTTTTTTTTTAAGATTATTTATTTCTCTTCCCTCCCTCTCCCCCCCCAGTTGTCTGCTCTCTTTGTCCATTTGCTGTGTGCTCTTCTGTGTCCACTTGCATTTTTTGTCAGTGGCACTGGGCATCTGTGTCTCTTTTTGTTGCATCATCTTACTATGTCAGCTCTATGTGTGTGTGGCGGCACTCCTGGGCAGGCTGTGCTCTTTTCACACTGGGTGGCTCTCCATATGGGGTGTACTCCTTGCGTGTGGGGCTCCCCTATGTGGGGACACCCCTGCATGGCACGGCATTCCTTGTGCGCATCAGCACTGTGCATGGCCCAGCTCACTATACGGGCCAGGAGGCCCTGGGTTTGAACCCTGGACCTCCCATGTGGTAGGCAGTTGCTCTATCAGTTGAGCCAAATCTGCTTCCCAGCTCCATTTTCTATGTCATTTTTCTGTAACGTAAAGCGTCTTTGAAGATAAAATGAGTATGCTCTTGTGTGAATTTTTTGAACTGTTAATGAAAAAAGGAACTGTGGTTTCACACAAAGGCAACACTTTTCCTGTTCAATAACAACAAAAAAAGGTAAATGTAGATCTTTGTTGACTGAAGTGCTAAAAAAGCTATTTCATGTAGATATTCTTAATATCAACAAAATACTGCCACAAGACAACTGGCCATTGTAGTTAAACTTAGAAAGCACTATCCCAAATGGTTAAGTTCAGCAATATCCTAGTCCACAATTTATTATTCGAAAAGTTTTAGAATAATATCTTTTAGTATTCAGAGTCTTTTAAACTAATTCCCTATTGTATTATACACGTCTTCTTTGGACCTATTTACTTTCCTATTTTAGTTTCCTCTACATTTCATAGTTCTAGTTTCTTAAAGATTAATAATACGAATACTTTTCTATATTTATAAATAGTAGAAAACTCAATTATCATAAAATTTACAATTTAAAGCAGTCATAAAATTCTGGTTAAAATGGTTGCCTTCTTATTTCTAATCTTTTATATTGATCAAGGTTCCTAGTGTCCTTCACACCCTTTGTCAGTCCTCCAGAACTCTCTTTGTAGTCACTGATTGCTATCACTATGGAAAGAGAGGGGAAAAGACAACCTAACTCAGTGTTCTTAGAGCAATCATGCAAGTCTTTGACTGTGAACTGTGCAGAAACCTGTCCCTCTTTCAGCATTACATATCTTCAATGTATTACAAGCCCCATGTGATGTGGCTTTGTTTTTTAGAAAATCATTAAGTGCCTCGTCAATTTCTTGATGCTGAGTCATAATTTTATCTCTTGCATAACAGTTTAAATAGATGAATTATTGTTCTTACTAAAGTGTTGCATGCATGTTATTTATCAAATGCTAGATTCTATTTTTAACGTATAAAACCGTATCAGTATTCTATATTTTATTCTTTTTTAAATTTTTAAAATTTCTCTTCCCTTCCCCCGCCCCGGTTGTCTGTTCTCTGAGTCTGTTTGCTGCTTGTTCTTCTTTTTGTCTGCTTCTGCTGTTGTCAGTGGCATGGGAATCTGTATCTTTTTTTGTTACATTATCTTGCTGTGTCAGCTCTCCATGTGTGCAGTGCCTTTCCCGGGCAGGCTGAAATTTCTTTTGTGCTGGGTGACTCTCCTTATGGGGCGTACTCTTTGCGCGTGGGGCTCCCCTACGTGGGGAATACTGCTGTGTGGCACTGCAGTCCTTGCACGCATCAGCTCCGCATGTGGGCCAGTTGCACACGGGTCAAGGAGGCCCAGGGTTTGAACCGTGAACCTCCCATGTGGTAGGCGGATGCCCTAACCATTGGACCAAGTCCACTTCCCTAAATTTTATTCTTTAAAAGCAAAGTATGGGAAGCAGATTTGGCCCAACGGTTAGGACATCTGCCTACCAATGGGAGGCCCAGAGTTCAAACCCAGGACCTCCTGACCCATGTGATGAGCTGGCCCACGGGCAGTGCTGATGCGCGCAAGGAGTGCCATGCCACACAGGGGTGGCCCCTGTGTAGAGGAGCCCCACGTGCAAGGAGTGCGCCCCGTTAGGAGAGCCGCCCAGCACGAAAGAAAGTGCAGCCTGCCCAGGAATGGCGCCACACACACGGAGAGCTGATGCAGCAGGATGACACAACAAGAAAAAACAACGAGACACAGATTACGGGTGCTGCTGACAAGAATACAAGTGGACACAGAAGAACACACAGCTAATGGACACAGTGAGCAGACAACTGAGGGGGAGGGGAGAGAAATAAATAAAAAATAAATCTTTTAAAAAAACAAAGTATGCCTTTGAATTAGAGTGTGAAGCAGTGAAGCATACATTTAAAATTAAGGTTTAGTTATGTATTATTTGAAGGAAATTTACTAAAATATAAATTATGTGTTACAAAGAAATATGAGTATTATTTGTAAGAGACTAAATAACTTCCCCACACCCCCATCCCCCGGCAAACATGGGTAATTTATTTACTGTCAGACATGTGCCTTCCTTTTCTCCTTCCACCCTTCTTGTTCTCATCTTTCCTGAAACCAGTGCTGCCAGTATGATTAAGTTCAGTCTGTGTGGGTGAAAAAGTATTTCCCCACTGCACATAAGTAAAAATTAATATTTGCATGTCTATTATTTTAGCTTGAAGTTGCTTAGCAGTTAATAATGTTTCATGTTATTAAGAATGAATAAAATTTGAAGACGTTTAAGAATATGCAGATTGCTTAATATTATTATGGTATTTTGAAAAAAATTTCAGTACCTGGGTAAGACTGTTTGACAGCAATTATAACCTTGTATGCATTGATAACAAACTCTTTGCTAGAATTTTTATTAAAGAAAACAATAAAATCAGTTTTTAAAATCTCTCTTCATAATTTTAGTGGGAAAAGAGAAACAGATTAAAATAATATTTGTGACAGTTTGGGGAAATATTTCAGCATTTTGCAGCAAAATGTGTTGGATGTCTTTTCCCAGGCATTGCAATGGTGAAATACCTGAAAACTTTTAAGCTAAGCATCTGGTTAAATGTTGTAGGTACATTCACATTATAATTTTTGGTATACTTAAAATAAAAGTTATTAAAATTACAATTATTTAACAGACTTTTTTTTTTTTCAGAATATTTAACTTAGTTTAGCACAAATGATTAAATACAGTTTTAAAAAGAATGATGAAGTCACAAAAATCCATTATGTGTTCGGTTATTTTAGGATTTGCCTGTGTTTCTAGTCTAAAAATTGTTGAAATTTGACTATGTCAGGCTCATGTTACTAGCTGTTAGAGTGTTTTCTTCTTCTATGCACAGCTGAGACCATTATTTTTATGGAATTTCAGTTGAGGCTTCGTTTTACAGGAAGATATTTTCAGAATTGTCAGGAAGTAGATTCTGAATATAATTGTGTACAGTCTAGCCACTTACTCAGTATTTCCTGACTTTCTGATAAGACAAAACCCAGATTGAGTGAAATTTTCACGAAAACTGAACTTTCACACTTCAGTGCATTCGCCTACCAGTGGGATAATTTAATATATACTTTGAGTGGACTTTAAAAATTGATATTAAGATTTTTTTGGTATTACTATCTGAAAATAATTAAATGCTTTATGAATGGATATATATTTTTGGAACACATTTAGTGTACATTGCTGTTTGTAAATTTTAGAGATTTGGAAAATTCAAGCACGATTGATGAGCATTTCTCCAAGTTAAAACCAGGAGCAGAACTTTTTTACAGTACCAAAAGAAATAAACATTTTTTCAGGTTTATCTTTAGAAAAAACAAAACTAAATGTTTTAATTTGTTTTAGAAGTTTCCTGTTATAAACAGAGGCATAGTAGCTTTATAAGGTCATAGCCTTGTAATTTAAAGCAATTTCCTGTGATAGAGTTTCAGCATAAATGGTAAACCATGTCAGACTCTTATTCAGAATATTGTTAAGTAGAATAAAAGGAAAAATACACTGAATTCCTTTGTGTTGTATCATAAAACAGAAGGCATATTATTGAACAGTGGATTGCTAAATCTCTTTCTATAAGAGTCAAGAAAGGAGAGGTAACCTGTAATTTAACAGTAGATTTAGACTTCTAAGTTAGTTATTTGCTAAATCTCTGCTATTGATATGATAAAGATTTCTTTATTATTATATTTGCCAGTTCTGTTAAAATCAGAGGTTTTTCATTAAACTCCTGGTTGGCAAAAAAAAAAAAAATCATTTGGGGCCTTAGGTTGACCTAAGTGTAAGCTTAAATTTTAATTTAATATTTTATCATTTTCTTTTTATTTTACCATTTATCTTGCAAATCCCAATTGTTGGGAATGTCATATTAGTACAATGCTAATTAGAATGAAAAAGTTAGAAAAAAGTTTTTATTTATATTAATATTTTATTAAAGTAGAAAATGACATTTTATGTATTTGAAGCATAGTTAAAATTGATTCCATATCAGAATCTTTTAAAATTTCATGGTATATTTCTGTTAGGATACCTTGTTTAGATTTCAGTTTTGGGGGTCGTGACATACCAGGTGCAGGGACACTGGAGACCCTTGAAAACCGATGAATATTCTAGGGAAAAGAAGAACAGAACAAGTTAATGTGGATACTTTCCAAACTCAAGACATTTAATTCCTGAGTTTCGTTAGTTGATCCTTCATACCTTCTACTCCTTCCCATTCTTCCCTTCCTTTCCTTCTTCTCCCTCCCCTTTCTTCCTCTCTCCTCTCTCCCCTTCGCTGCCTCTTTACCTCTCTTTCTCCTTCTCTCCCTCTCCTTCCCTCATACCCTTCCTTCCTTCTCTCCCTCCCTCTCACCCCCTTCCTCCTCCCTCTCTCTTCTCCTTCCCTTACCTCCTTCTTCCCTCCCTCCCCTTTTCCTTTCTTCCTTTCTTTGTTTTCAATGAATCAACAAATGATATTTGTTGAGGACCTACTGTGTACCAGCATTATACCAGGTTGTGGGGCAAGTATAAGTAGTAGAAACAATAGTTGAAAAAGATACTTAGAAATGATAAATACTTTACTGGATTCCCAGTTCTGCAAATTCATTCAAGAAATATTGAGTATCTATTATGTCTTTTTGCTTTGTTAAGCACCAGGACTTTCTTGCTCTCAAGAGGCACATAATTAAAATATATTCAATGCTATAAAGTATGTATGTTCAAGATGCTGTGGGAGTGTTTTAGTTTCCTAAGTGCTTAAGACAAATACCATGAAATTGTTTGGTTTAAACTATGGGAATTTATTTGCTCAAAGTTAAATTCCAGGAAAATGCTCAAATCAGGACATCATCAAGGCGATGCCTTCCTCCCGATGGGCACCTCCGTTCCTTGACTCCTGTCATGTTGCAGGGCGCATGGTGGTGCCTGCTGGTCACTCCCTTCTCTTCCCAGTTTCACTGATTTCAGCTTCTTGCTTCCATGGCTTTCTTTCTCTATATGGAATGAGGTACGTCATGCCGTAACTGAAGTAGCCTCAACACAAAGTCTTCCTGACAGTGGCTTCACACCCACAGGAATGGACTAGACTTCAGGACGTGTTTTTCTGGAGTACATACAGCTTCAAACAACCACAGAGATGTTAGGGAAAGGTGCATCTTAGCCAGACTTTTAAATAAGATTCTGTATGTATGCTTTGATTTGGAAATCTAACATAGGCACCTTTTGAGTTGTGAACATTTATCTGGTTAATATTAATGTTTATGAAGTTCAAACCTACGTTTTGCCAGACTCAGCCATAATGCTACCTCCAAATCTTTGGTTATTGCTGGATGGCAGTTAGAAAATATTCTCTGCTGTCAGTAGGTTTTCTTCTCCCCATATTTTGGCCAGTAAATGGCTACCACAGTAGTCTAGAAAAAGGAGAAGATATGTTCATTCAGAAAATGAAATGGTGTGCATTTTTCATACAGATGTCAAAGGATGACTATAGTTGCAGCTTAGAGTATAAGCTTTTCTGAGTTGCTGTCACAGTCGTTTTTTGCCATGTTGCTCTGCTAAAAATACCTGTGGTCCCCACTTTAGCACCTACTTACCATTATAGTTTTTATTATAAAATTTTTACATTCTAAGGCTTGTTCTCAAAAGTTTATAACTTATATTTTCTCCCGTCAATTTATAAATAAACGTTTGCATGATAACCCATATGTAAATAGAGGGCTCCCTGGAAGAGAATGAAGCATATATTCTGGTGTTTTGATCAGTATTTGGTTATTTTGAACCATATTAGTTTGTAAAAAGTTCTTTATAAGAATATAAACCATAAAATTTTAACTCTAAAGATGATGAACCAATTTAAAAACTTTATACTTTTGTCAGCATGTTTGCAGTTTATCAGAGCATATTCAAAGGCAATATTCCAAGTATATATTTAGAAGTTGAAGGTACTTAAATATTTATAAGCCAAAGCATGGTTAGGCTTTTATCTGGTCCTTCCAGTTCTTAAATTTGATAAAGACTAAAGGTATATTATTATGTGCTGAATTCCACATACAACTAAACTAAAAGACACACTTTCTGTCTTCAAGTCATTTACTGTATTGACTCCTAGTGTGTATAGAATCAGTATAGATATTTCCAAATAGCTTATATCATTATTATTTAGGGTAGCTGGCTCTGTTTCACAAATCAAGAAACTAGATTAGTCAAGATGGAAACACAGTATAATTTAGCCACATTTCAGAATATTAATTACTACATCAAAAACAATTACTCTGTTTTCAGGCCAGTTTAATCTTTCTATTGGTACTTTTCACATTTTTTAGTGTATGGTCAGCTCTTTACTTCATCAGCAGGAATATGATTGTATTTTACATTTGTAAAAAGCCTAGTCCTTTTAAAATATTTGTATGCTCTAGCAGTACTTCTTAGAATTTATCACAGAATGCCAGTGTTCTTAATTTGCTTTAATTTCTGCTTTCAGATGTTTTCATGATTTCATATAGACTTAGATTATAGCTATAGAAAAATATTTCTAATTATTAAGGCTATAATGGATTTGCCTCCTCCCATCCATTAGCCTTTTAAATCCTCAGTATAATTCTCCAACTGTGCCTCCTACTGTTGGCAATGACACCTGATTTGGAATGTATTTGCCATTTCTAATATAGAATAATTTAAAAAGAGAAAACTTTTGAATAGACTTGACACTTTATAGATATAAAAATTGATTAGCTGAATGTCAGAGAATTCGTTTTAAGCTTTTTCCTAAGAGAAAAGTTTATTAATTCATTCAAATTACAAACGATACTTTTGTTCCTGGCTATAAGAGACTGTGGATCTACAGTCAGGCTTACTTAGAAACTAGCAAACTTATTTTTATTCATTTGAAGTGGTGAGAAAATATTTTTTATTATTTTTATTTTTAAAGAAGCTTTAGATTACATAAATGCTACATAAAAATATTAAGGGATTCCCTCCCCCTTCCACAATTTCCCACATTAACAACATCCTTCATTATTGTGGTATATTTGCTACAATTTATGAACCCATATTGTGAAGCATTTCTGCTAACCATGGACTACTTATTATTCTACTACAGAGTTATTATTTTTCTAGCAATGGCAGAACTCTTACCATTGATGTAAAGGCAGTGGCCACCACAGGTTCTAAGGGGAGAGAGAGGTGTAATATGGGAGCATTTTCAGGACATTGGATTTGTCTGCTTGACAAATGCAGTGATGGATACAAGCCATTGTATATATTGTCATAACTTACAAAATTGTATGGGACAGAGTGTAAACTATAATGTAAACTTTAGTCCATGGTGAGAATATATTTGAAGTGGTTATTTCTAATGTTTGGAGCATTCTTTTCTCAGGCATTGAATACATATTGATAACAGAGCAAACAAAAATAGTTAGAGATTTGAAAAATACAGGGAAAAATATATCATTTAATATAACTCTAACATTAATATGCTTATAGTCTGCTTAGGGAAATGAGGCCTGTGTACATGGAAAGTTTTATGACATTATAGCAGATGTCACACAATTGCAAATAAGTGATACGAAGAGTAAATGTCAAGGAGTTTGAAGAGGGAGAGACTCCAGTGAAGTGACTTGATCAGGTGACCACGGACAGAGTGGTGGTCTCAAGGTTGAAGTGGGTGTAGACATTTGGACAGCCTACATTACTGGTTGGGGAAGGGGAAGGGAAAATGAAGTTACTATTTCTTAGGCATCTGTTATTTGCGAGGAACAGTGCTAACTAAACCTTTCTTAGATTCGTTGGTCCACACTGCTCGATCCCATGAGACAGGTTATTTCCAATATTAGGGGTTTGGGAAACTGGGTGTGAAAGTACTAAAACAGTTTCCTCAAAATCATGTTAGTAATCGAATGAGAATTTGAATCCACTTATTTCCAAACCTCTTGCTTTTCCAAGTATTTTGGAGGAATTTGGGATAGAAAAAGAATAAAAGAAGTTTGGGAAATTTATTAAATCTATTTTACTAAAAGTTGTATAGTAGTGTACTGGAAGGTTAAGTTTAAAGGCCAAGTCCAGAACTTGGAAAGATCTTTTTAAATACATTACAGTGAGACTCTAATTGGGATGTGATTCATAAGGAGTGACACAAACAAGTGAACTCATGCTGATCAACATTTGTACATTATGAGTTACTCTAGGATATACAAATATAAATCTTTTAGGTCTCAAAATATACTTTTTAGAGATTCTTCTTTTTTATTGCCATATCAAAGTAAATAACATATAGCTTTGTGTTCACTATGAAAGAAATTAACATGAGTATTTCCAGGTACTTTAATTTTATTTTTTAAAAATGTTTTTGAAGTTCCTGCTACTACTTATTTTTAAATTCAGTTCCCTATAGTATCGATCATAGGTTTTTTTTTTTTTTTTTTAATGTACTGGGGCTAGGGATTGAACTCGGGCCCTCTTATTGGGAAACTTGCACTCACCACTGAGCCACATTGGCTCCCCTGAGTTGGTTGTTTCATTTGTTTGCTTGTTGTTTTTGTTTTTGTTTTTCTTTGTTTTTAAGGAGGCCCTGGAGAGTGAACCCAGGATCTCCCAAGTGGGAAGCAGGCACTCAGTCTCTTGAGCCACATCTGCTGCCCAATCATAAGACTTAAAAAAAAATATATGAATGGCCACTAATGAGAAAACAAGAAAACTCTTTAATTAAAGACAAGTCTTTGTAAAGGGAAAAAGAAGAAAATTCTGGCCAAGCATTAAGATTTATATTTAATGCAAGCCATACTTCTTATTTTATAACAGAATTGTACCTTTGAAGATTATTTTATCTTCTTAACTTTTATCTTTCTTTATCTGTCATCCCATTTTCCTTGATCAATTTGGGAAGAAATTTCCCTGACAAGTTTTCTTGACAATTTGGGAAGAAAATTCAAATGAAGACTTAAACTTCCTCTTCGGGAAAATAATAAAGATGCACTCTTTTCTTAACAGTTCAGCCTATTATTAAGTATATTAATTTGTCTTCAGTTATCTTTATAAATGTAGTTTATAGTACTTGAGATTAGGAATTATAAAAGGCTTACATAGTACATATTAATCATGTATTGGAATATTTGAACCTTTTTGATTAGTTTGTGATGGAGAGTAGATTACTTAATATTCAGGATAGAAGAAGAATAAAATCTTAGGATGGCTTTGTGAGTATAATTCCATTTTTACCTTATATGAATAATGTTTTTGCATAATGCCAATGTAACTGTAGAATTAAAAAAGGCATAAAAAGCACTAAAACCTTTAATCATGTAAAGAAAATTTTCATTGGTCCTAAACATTTAAAAATTCATGTATTCTATAGAGCCATAGAGCAGTAGGTCACTTGTTGGTTTAAATAATGTTCTACTCATGGATTGCAAACTTAAAATTGTCAAAAACATTTTCAAGAAATAAGTAAATGTTCTTAAGATTGCTATAACTTTTTTTGGTATTTCCAAAGCATATTATTTTATTGGCTAAATTTTGAACAATAGCTTTATGCATCTTCAAAACAAAATCTTTGATGATCATAATTCTTTTTACCCACAATGTCAGATCCCAAAGTAAAAATTTAAAGTTAATAACAGTATTAATAATCTTTATAGCATTACCTTATTGAGTCCAAGAGCATTAGTTAAGTTATTAAAATCTGTCAAGTTTATGTAGTATCCTCCCCCAGCAGATTGATTCTGCCAAAAATCTACACCAAAAGATTGGAATGGAAGGCTTATGGCAATTGTTATAGATATTCACTTTAGTCAACTAAGGGCATTCAGCAAGAACTTTGTTAATAAATGAGAATTAAATGTAATTGGGTTATATATGCAAACAAAGATGGGCATAAAAATGTTATTTACTTTTTCAAAATAAATTTGTTTTTCAACCGTAGAAGTGTTTTAAAGCTATTGCTATATTTAAATTAAAGAAAAAAAATTTTATATGAGAACCTGTGAGTTAACAAAACAATCATGCATACCGTACAGGGTTCTCATACATTGCCCCACCACCACCACCTTACATTGTTTTGACACATTGGTTACAAATGATGAAAGAACGTCCTCATAATAAATATTTCTACTGTCTATAGTCTGTAAACAGTAGTCCACAAACTGAGCCATTGTGTTTTAATCATAGAAACTAAATTTTCTCTTTAGTTAGGCATGTTACATACCAATGTGCTGCAGTTATCCCACTTTATCTTTTCATGAGGGGACTATTACATGAAGTTTGTTTTCTCTCTGTGTAAAATTTGTTTTGTCTGTCACTTTTGTAATGTGATACTTTTCTGTTTACATTTTTGTTTGGGTAAGAACATCAGTTTGCACAAACCGTAGTGTAGAAAATAAAAGTATTTGCTTGGTTTATATATATTTTTTCTATATTTAGAAAAAATTGTGAAATTCTATGGAAATAACATTTCGGGAAATTTACTTAATTTGGTACTTACTGACTTCATTAAGTGATACATGTATCACGTTTTCTTATACTCACCCATTTCTTTGATATGATAATATAATTGAATGGATGATCTTTGGTAATAGTTTATGGACTTAAACTAAATGTAATGTGTCTAATTTTTCTCAGCATGTCTTCCCAATGATTTTTTTTTTCTGTTTTAATGATGACAAATTATTAATTCGTATTTTGAGAAAGAATAATTTAACTTTCAATCCTAGGTTTGCAGTCATTATCCTTATTCTTTTAGCTCTGTTTTTGCTGAAATGATATGAAATCATCATTGGAGCTTGGGCTTTTGCTTGATAATTACTTTTGATTGTTACATTTAAAAAGCTATGCATAATGAAGAGGTCATGTTTAAATTACTTTGTGCATTCTAAAGAATGCAGCACATACGGAGATACTCAGGCCATGACAGATGGCTCTGGAGTACAGTGCCTTGCCAGTGGGCCCCGCTTTGGAATTTCTGCTCCTGAGTGTGATGGAGCTGGACTCAGATGTGACCTCTCTATGCATGCCTCCTGTGTCACTTTTACTGATCCTGTAGTTGGCACTGGGGTTGGTGTGTGCTCAGGAGGCTTGGGTCTCTGGACTGTCCACGTGCCAGCTGGGCCCTGAACCTCAGCAGAGTTGCAACTCCTACTTTCCTACTTTCGTTGGACGTACCCAGGTCAGCTAACAGGGCGGTGAGGATGGTCACCCACCACACCAGGAAACCAAGAGGGCCTACAGCTGCAAGCAGGAGAATTCCATCCATCAGCCATGTGGGATCTAAGCCCCCTCTCAGTTTAGAGGTGGACTGGACATCGCCATCCAGGTCCTCAGGATGGAGGAATAAAATAGGGATTAGAGTGGACTTAACTGGTATTCTACTATAGAATTATTGTGACTCTGGCAATGGAAGAAATTATTTTCTTGATATGGAGACAGTGGCCACGGGAGTTGGCTGAAGGCAGGGAAAGGGAAGAAGAGGTGTGATATTGGGGCATTTTCAGGACTTGGTATTGTCCTGAATGATATTGCAGGGACAGATGCTCAGGACATTATATATCCTGCCATAGCCCACTGAATGGACTGGATGAGAGTGTAAACTACAACATAAGCTATAATCCATGCTGTGTAGCAATGCTCAAAAATGAGCTCATCAAATACAATGTATGTACCATACTAAGGAAAGAAGTTGTCGATGTGGGAGGAGTCGGGGGTGTGGGGAGTGGGGTATATGGGAGCCTCTTATATTTTTTATTGTAACATTTTGTGTGATTTATGTATTTTTTAAAAAAAAGAAATTAAAAAAATAATGGATATAAAATAAAGTGCTGCAATACTTTCTTTAAAAAAAAGGATGCAGCACAGAGGATAGAGAACTTTCTTAGAGTGTACCCTGGGAAATGCTTGAGCAATGCTATCAAAAGTGGGTTAATGTTTTTGAATATGGTAGGTTAGAGAGAGTGTCAAGGGGATGGAAACCTCCTTGGATTGACCTCTCTGAGATGGTGCATTCATGTCAAAAACTAATCAAGTGCAGCTGCAAGATTGACTGTGTGGGGAAGCTATAAACAGAAATCTGTGACCTCTCCTTGGAGCTCTGTTTTATGTACAAGCATGCACTTTGTAACTACTGACTATGAACTTGAATGAACAATAATTTACTCAATTGAACATATACTAGTAGTATTTAAAAATTTCTGAGCTTGTGGGGCATAAAGTGGACTACTTATGCATTTTTTGTTGAGGCAGTTGAGGAAACTGGAGTAAGCCTGAGTAAATGAGAAGAGGAAAATAAAAACTTGGGTTTATAAAGCCACGAAAGAAATTTGCTCTTATTAACCTTTGCATATTTTTCTTGAACCCTTTTACTTATTATGGAATTTCACTTTAATCTATAATATAAATTACTTCCTTCTCTAAGTCTCATTAATAATTATTATAAAACCCTCATTAAAATTTGTAATTGTTTTTTTAGAGTAGTAAAATAATATTGTCTAATTATGGGATAATAAAATGTTATTTTTATTTTTAATAGGAAATTGTCCATCTAAATATTTGTAATGAATATGGGCTTATACAGGACTTTAGGCCATGTTTAAATATATCTCAAAATGTTATTATTTGGGAAATAACCCAACTGGGTATTTGAATTATTTTGTTAGCATTTTAGTAATCTTAGAGAAATCAAGATTGTCAGAGTTGTGTAATGATTTAGCCTTTAGCAGTGTATAAGCTATTTTAGGAGTTTCCCCCTTTAGTTTTGGGAAAGAAAGTAAGCCAACAATGTTAGCACAGCTATAATACATCATTTAATTTTCAGAAAAAAGAAATCCTGCTACATAGGTATTATTATTCCTCTTTGCACACAAGGAAACTGAGAAACAGAGAAGTTATATAATTTTCCCAAAATCACCTTGCTAGGAATTAAAAATCTGGGGGTTAAATCCTGAATTCATTGCTCCTGCTCCATTATCTTTTTATGGCCTTCATTAGCATTTTTTTTTTTTTGTTTGGCAAATAAACTGCTTTCAGGAAAGAAAATATACTGTGTCCACATAGGATCTATTGTCATTTTACTAAGGTTTAAACTAGCGTGGTCAGTAGATGCAGTTTAAATTTCGCTACTTTTCAGTTTTCATTCAGCACAGAGTGCTCCTTGGCTTCCACCATTCTGTAATCTTATGATTATATGTCTTTCCCGATGCATTCATTGACTATAATATGGTAAGGTTAAGGTCATTGTTAATAACTCTCACTACCTGAAGGAGTTAATTTTATCATATGATGACAGGTAATGTCAGCCGTACATTATGAAAACTGCTTTTGGAAATGTGAGAAGCAATTTAGGTTCATGTTTATTGCTCCCCCCCTCCCATATTATTAGAAAACTGATACTTGAAAAAAATGAATGGATAATGAGTAGGTTGCTTCATTTGCTAAAATATATTAATCCTGAATCTGTGTTAAGCCACCCAGCACTTTATTTTAATGACCATAAAGAAACATTTTCACATGCCTAGTTCTAGAGCAAAGTCCGTCATGTGAATATATTTTCTCAGACATAGTAAGAGATTTAAAAACACACATACGTATACTCACACACTCCTCTTTTGGTTTTCATTTTAAAGAAAATTCTGTAAAAGGATTTCTATCATTACCACTGTAGGAGTTTTCATTTTATTAACCTATTTAACTGTTGGAGGATAAGTGACAAGTCATAGGTGTGTGTGTGTATAAAATATATCTTTATATTTTACATAATGCAGGTATATGTAGATAACATTGCATGTAACTAATAGTGATGGACATTTGCTTACAAGCAATGTGCTAATTTACTTATTTCAAGTTTCTCATCTAACTTAACATTGATAACAAACTATAAAGTAGTTTTTATTGCTATTTTCATTTTACAGGAAACTGGCGTGAAATTAATTAAATGTCACATGAGTACACTTGTCGAAGACTGTAAAGGGTTGAGGTCTGTTCTACTTGCAAGCTAATAACTAGACCTGCTGTAGTTTCATGGAAACTGGCAGAAGACATGAGACTTCTGATCAGAGACTTGATGACTTCTTTTTTTTTGGTCTTCTGGAATCTGGTGGCTTTTATTAAGTGGCGGATGTGGAGGTAACCTCTATAGCAGTGCTCTCAAAGAGACGAACATAATTTAATACTGCAGTCTATTTGGAACTTTGTTATTATTTGTACATTTCATACAGCATGCTGTGTTATAGCCATTTAAAATACATCTATTAATTATTTAACATTTGTCATGTGCCTAATTGTATTGAAGAGTGTCCAAGGCCCAAGAAATATACGGATGAATAAGACAATATCCTATGCTCAAAGGCCTTTTTTGATTGTAAAATCGAACTACATTACACTCAAACAAGGAATGTAAACTATAAATGCTCCACTACTCTCAACAGTGTGTTATCTCCTAAGTAACTTAACCTATCTGTCTCTTAATGAGTAGTTAGGGAATTATGTGAGTCAGTTATTTATTGTTTCTCCCGAGTTGGCTCCCTTGTCTGTTTGCTCATTGTTTTCTCGTTGTTTTGCTCATTGTCCACTCATTGTCCACTCGTTTGGTTTTATTTTTCGCTTGTTGCTCGTTTTTTGCTTGTTGTCTGCCTGTTGTTTTGCTTGTTGTTTTTTTGCTTTTGTCTGCTCAGTTTTTTTGCTCGTTGTTGGTCTGTTTTCTTTAGGAGGCAGTGGGAACCAAATCTGGGACCTCCCATGTGGTGGTGGTGGGCTACTCAAATGCTTGAGCCACATCTGCTTCCGAGTCCGTTGTTTTTTCTTGTTCTTTATGTATCTCCAGGCTTGCCATTGTTTTTCTGTTTGTTTGTTTGGTTTTTTGAGAGACTAGGAATTGAATCCTGGACCTCTAATGTGGGAAGCTATTGCTCAACCACTGAGCTACATTGGCTCCCCTGAGTTGGTTTTTTCCATTTCTTTGCTTTTTTTTTTTTTAAGTAGCACCAGGAACTGAAACTGGGACCTCCCGTGAAGGAGGTGGGCGCTCAATTGCTTGAGTGACATCCTGTCTCTGCCTTCTTTTCAATGGGAGGGAGGTGGTTCAGAGTATGGTAAGGTGTGGGAGAAGAGTAGGCAAGTTGGTAGAGTTGCACAACTTATGTTTTACGATTTTAAAGTTTTTCTTTTATCTGCATTTTATTTATTCTTTTTTTTTTTTAATGTACCGGCAAGGCTTGGGGATTGAATCCAGGACCTTGTATGTGGTAAGCTGGCACTCAACCCCTGTACTACACTGGCTCCCCAGCTATTATTTTCTAGTCTAATATGAAAATTGGCTGCACATAGTAATTTTAGTTAGATTTTGTTCTTGTTTTGTATCCCCTCCTTGTCCTGAGTCCTTAGCACAAGCACTAACCCTCACTCTTTTCCACTCTGCCGCTGGGCCAAAAGATAGCAGATTGTGCCAGTCAGCGAGTGTCCTGAGGCCTCTTCGTCCTCTCAGGGTCACAGAGGTCATTGCTCTAGCAGGTAGATGGGAGTCAGTTTGAACGTGGGGATTCACTTTCTTACTAATTGTAATGAATCTTCATTTTCCTTAGATCACTAGGTCTGTCTGGTCAGCTATGTTTCCACTATTAACTGTGAATCACTGCTCTTATTTAAAATGTGATTTGTTTTTTAATACTTTTATTGAAACACAACTTTATAGGAACATTTTATAACAACGTGAGAAAATGATGTACATCTGGTTTAAAAGAACCATACTCTGTTCCAGATTGTTGGCCATATTTCAAAAACTGCATCTGAGATTAGTATGTAGTAATTTGTAAAATGCTGTGATTTGGTGTTCAGTAATGCTGGTAATTCATGTCTTTATATAGTTGACAAAAATTGAGGATTGGGAAAATTTGTTATAATTGATCTTAAATTATTCTAGGAATACAGAAAGTCAAATGGTATGTGTAATTATTCAGGGATTTTTAATGTTGTGTTTTTTCCCCTTTCTCATGGTACAAATTGCTTCCATAGTTGTTCACAGATGAAGATTTATTAAATGAAACATGGTACAAATTTCTCAGTGAAAGCAAAATTCTATAAAGTATCCATAATATGACTTGTAGCAGTGTTGCTAACAGGCTAATCTGAAATATTTGTTAAGAATATTAACATTTAATGTTAAAGAATATTTATTACCTATATATAGGTCAGTTAACCAGAATAAAAAGTTTAGTCTACATAATTTCTTATTACAAGGTATTTTGGTGGGCTGCTGCTAATAGTTTTTAAACTATTAGAGTAGGAATCATTATTCTGGCCATCATATTTTTCAGTTGCACTGCTTCAGAGTTATGTACATATTGTAATTGCAATACATGATTATTTAAACTTGGGATTATCTCCATGTCTAGATTCTTTAACATGTATTTTTATTTTAGTATGTGTGGAAGAATCTGTGCTGGTCAGAATAGCCCACTTATAAATAAGGTTAATCAAAATTCTCTCTCCCCCCTGTCTGTTATGATGCCTTAAATCATGAAGACATGTATTTTTATCTAGGCAGTGTATGGTAAGGCAGGGTAGTGTCTAGCTATCACTATTAACATTGATGATTTGGCAGAACAGAATGCTAGGGGAATGAGACGAAGAGGAAGGTAGAAAAATTTTTAGATTTTAGGCATTGCCCAGCAGCTCATATATGTTTCAGTTTTTGGCGTCTTGTACTATTTGCTTTAGGACAGTGTTCTTTGGAAGGGCTCTGAAAGCACCAACAATAAACTTTGCTTACAAAGTGTTACCTAAGGTTGGTGAAATGAATAATTGTGCTTTTATATTGACCTTGGAAGTTGTGCTGTGACCCTCTTTTTTCTTCGCTATTCCTCTCATAAGTCCTGTGACATTTGCTGTACCTGAAATGGTTTCAGTAGACTTTCCAGGTGCCTCTTACATCTCCCTTTGGGACCCAAGGAGCACACATTTCCAGTTTAATCATGTGTCCTTAGGTAACATTGTTTACTTAATTGAAAGCATGAATTTTCCAAGCTATAGTTAACAGTTATCACCACCATTCATTGCACCTCCTTTGTGTGCTGGGTAACTTGCTAAATGCTTTACATGCATTTATTATTTCATTAAGTCCTCAAGTAACCCATTCTTAGCGCCATTTTAAAAATATAAAACTGAGGTACGGAGAGGTTTCCTATTTTGCCTGAGGTCACACACAGTAAGGACTTGAACCTCAAAGCTATAATGCTTTTCAGAATAACACACTACCTCCTAGAATATGAAAATTTTAATGGGAAGCTGAATTTTGTTATTTCTTATAAATACACTATTACCATCACATTACTATATAATTTTCATACAGTGCTAGTTCATAGGATATTTTAAAAGCAGGACAATCACTGCTGTTGTGAAGTTCTGTGTCCTTGACCTTATATTCCTAGGCATCCTATTGCTGTGGACTTAGTGGGATCCGTAAGGTGAATAGAATATTGAAGAGAACCAGGAAAGACCATAGAAGGTAGGGAGAGCCTGTAAATTAAGGAGGCCGCAAGAACCACTACAGAATTTGGTAGTTTGGATGCATTCACTCTTGAGTTTGTCTGTATTGTCTTACAAGCTATTGTTCTATTCCTTTTCAAGGTCATTAACTTATTAGGGGAAGGAAAGTGGGGAGAGGGTGAATAAATAGATCTATTTAAACCTCTTCTTATTGAGCTCTTGTGTATAAAAATTAGCAGATATAAAGCATGGAAATTCTCTTGAGGGGACAGGAAAGCAGGATATCCATTGTTTGTTTGTTTGCTTATTTATTTATTTATATTCCTTCCCCCCACCCCGTTCCCCCCATTGTCCGTTCTCTGTGTCCATTTGCTGTGTGTTCTTCTGTGTTTGCTTGTATTCTCATTAGGTGGCTCCAGGAACCAATCCTGGGAGCTTCCGGAGTGGGAGAGAGGCGTTTATGCTCTTGTGCCACTTCAGCTCCCAATTCTGCTACGTCTTCTAATTTTCTCTCCTCTGTGTCTCTTGTTGCATCATCTTGCTGTGTCAGCCCTCCATGTCAGCTGGCGCTCTTGCACGGGGCAGCTTTCCCGCACGAGGTGGCATTCCCGTGTAGGGCGGCTATCCTGTGTGGGGCTGCATTCCCTCATGGGCCAGCACTCCATGTGGGCCAGCGTGCCTTCACCAGGAGGCCCTGGGCATCGAGCCCTGGACCTCCTATATGGTAGAAGGGAGCCCAGTTGGTTGAGCCTCATCTATTTCCCTTAGTTGCTTAAGAAAGGGCTCTTCGACTTCATAGCCATGAGATCTTGGGCTTGTTTGTTAACTTTCTCTGTATGTTTTCTTATATATAAAATGTGCATGGTGATAACTATTCATCAGATTATTAAGAGGGATGAAATCAGATATTATGCATTTCTACCCCTTTATTAAGTATAAATCCTGATATATAGCTTTCAACAGCCAGCTAGTTGAGAATATTACCAGGTAGTACAATTGATCTGCATAAAAGCCTTTGATATGAATAAAATTTTTAGTCCTCTTTCAGTTTTCTACACAAATGAGCTATTTTGCATTTTTTTTCTTGCCAGTAGTAGAAGGGACTAATTGTGAACACTCCCTGCCCTAATTGTTAGAGCCACAAAATGGATTAAAACAGAGATATGTAGTTACTTTAAAGGGTCAGAATGGTTCCCAGTTCAGAATAAAACTTGACTGAAATACAATTGAAGATACCGATAGATCTAAAGGAGAATTCTGTTAATTACAGAGGGTGTTGGTCATGCAAGAAGGAAGAGAAGAAAGAGTTACAAATCAGTGGTTGACAGTGTCAGCACAAGAGAGAGAATACCATGACCCAAGAATATAAATGTCCTGTATATTGACAGGTGTGTTTCTCTGATCTAAGAGAAATGGTCAGTTTCTTAGCTGTGCATCACTCTCTATTCACATCTTAACTAATTCTTCTGGCTCTCATTCCATGTTCACCAAGTCTTCTGGTTATATTTTAGCTTCTTATGGAGCTTACATTCAGAAGGAGTATGCATTGATAAAAGCCTGAGAATGTACAGTCTTTTTGGTAGTTAGAGTTTATATTATAAATTTATAAACCACATTTTGACTGGCAATGTCTCTGAACTTGATTAATGTGAATAAGCATTTGTAAAATGGTCCCTTTGTAAGCTGAGAAGTCAGGTTTCTCTGCTTCCCTGCTAAGCACCAGGCAGGTGGTTCTTTACCAGTGTGCTATAGAAGGTATCCCACCAAATTTTAATAAACATTTAAGACTTGTTGCAACGATACAATTCTTTTATCATGGCATGTGACAGAACATTGAGCTGACTGAGTCATGCAAAGTTATGTAACCTGGGGTACCTAGAGGTGTAAGGGAAGTCAGCACCAAAGAAAGATTTCTGGACATTTGAGAAATTTGGCTCCACAGTAAGTGACAGAGCAGGTAGAGTAGTATCCATTTATACTCAGAGATTCTGTGCAGTGGAATAACTTTCAAGGCGCCAAACTAGTAGGTACTGTATCTGTTTTTTTCTCTACACTTCCAGCATAGTAGTAGGTGTTCAATAAGTTTTTATGAAATAAATAAGTGTGTGGAATGAATATTCCATCAGCATTGAATAGGAAGTCAGCTGTGCACATATAAAACCTAGAAAGCACTTTTACATGAACTAATTAAGGTACATATATTGTCTGCTAATACATATATTTTCTTTTTCACAACATTGCCTTAAAAAAAATCTTACAACTATTCAGTTTAGCAGTAGAAATTCTGCTTCCTTCCCATGACATTCCATAGTGATAATGATGTAGGAAAAAGCTTAAATATTAAAATAAGACCATTTGTGTAAGAATGAATGAATAGGTAGTTAGGTATTGCTATACTTTAGTAATAGTTGAAATTATTACTGACTTAAATGTTGTTCCGAGTCTTAATTCCTTAATTCCAAAGTGCTCTTAGAACACAGAAAGGATGAGAACTTTTTTCTAGTCTGTGTTCTAGGCTGTGGTGAATTCTCAATGTAATATAGTCCTGTTAAGGATCTGTGTAGCCATCAAGTGATCTTTTTCAGATACCTTGCCAGTGAAAACCAGCCTTTTTTCTTTTCTTCCAAACTCCCATGTATTCATTCCTTCTTTGCTGCTGTGGCGATGTAGTACAATTTCCCTGGTAAAACGTGGACAGTAGAAGTGAGTGATAGGATTGGCTGTAGGTATGTTCAAGTCTTATCACAGAAGACCCTTATTGGGGAAGTTATCTTAGTAGATTATGCTACAGATCACCTAGTGAATGAGTTTCCTTTAAGAAAAAATCTCTATGTAGATCAAACTCCGTAACATTTTAAAAATATTTTCTTTTGATTGCACAAGTTGTGAGCTATATATATATATGCTAGTGATTACAATGTGTGCTGAATTAAATGGTCTCATTTTCAGTATTTAAAGCTTTTCCCCCTACGTTATGTCACTGTGGAATGTTATGGGAAGGAAAGACTGAAGGTACGGTGGTTTGGTTCATTCCTGCAATTTCTTCTGCTCGAACATCTGATTAAGTTATAAGATATTTTTCAGTTAAAATTTTGAACAAGTATGAGATAAAGATGTATTAGCAGCCAAAATACACATTTTCATTAAGTTATTAAAAAGTATGTTCTTGGTTTTAAATATCTATAATGGGTCTCTTATTCAACACTGATGGAATATATAATGAAATATAGGTGCTTAAGAATTTTATTCTATTACCTATTATAATTTTGACTGTGTTGTATGTATAGCTAAAAACAATAAAATTCATTTTATTTATTGATGCAAAAATCCAAGTTTTACAGTTAGGGCCTATCAAATTAGGTAGGGCTTTTTGTCCTACACTAAATGATCTCCAAGTGACTATTAATTTTGAGCTTTGCTTATCTATTGTTGCATAATGAACTATGCAAAACTTAGTGGTTTCAAAACAGCAACAGGGAAGCGGCTGTGGCTCAATCGGTTGGGCTCCTGTCTACCATTTGGGAGGCCCTGGGTTCGCGTCCCGGGGCCTCTTTGTGAAGGAAAGCTAGCCCCCACCCATGGAGAACTGATGGCCCACGCCTTGCGGAGAGGTGACAGCCCGTGCCCACGGAGAGCTGGCACAGAAAGGTGGCACAACAAAAGGGAGACAAACAGACACAGAAGAATGTGCAGCGAATGGACACAGAGAGCAGACAGCAGAAAACAAGCCACAGGGGAAGCGGACTTGGCACGGTGGATAGAGCGTCTGCCTACCACATGGGAGGTCCGCGGTTCAAACCCCGGGCCTCCTTGACCTGCGTGGAGCTGGCCCATGCGCAGTGCTGATGCGCGCAAGGAGTGCCCTGCCACGCAGGGGTGTCCCTCACATAGGGGAGCCCCACGCGCAAGGAGTGCGCCCTGTAAGGAGAGCTGCCCAGTGCAAAAGAAAGTGCAGCCTGCCCGGGAATGGCACTGCACACACGGAAAGCTGACACAACAAGATGCTGCAACAAAAAGAAACACAGATTCCCATGCCGCTGACAACAACAGAAGGGGACAAAGAAGAACATGCAGTGAATAGACACAGAACACAGACAACTGGGGCAGGGGGGGGCGGGGAAGGGGAGAGAAATAAATAAAAAACAAAACAAAACAATCCGTGGGGGGGGATATGAATAAATAAATAATAATAATTAAACAATTTTATTTGCTAATGATTTAGTCTGAGTTTAATCCCTTGGGCTCAGTTACACAGGTTCATTATCTGGTCTCTTTTGATTAGAGCTGTGTGGTCTTAGATGGTATCATGAATGTTGGGCTGGTTGTGTTGTCTGTTTGTTTTTGTTTTCTTTTTAGGAGGTACTGGAAACTGAACCCAGGACCTCCCGTGTGGGAAGCATGCACTCAGCTGCTTGAGCTGCATCTGCTCCCTGCTCTTTTTGATTTTTTGCTCAATGTCTGCTCATTATTTGTTTGTCTTCTTTAGGAGGCACCAGGAACCGAACCTGGGACCTCTCATGTTGGAGGCAGGTGCTCAACTGCATCTGGTTCCTGCCACATTCTTTTTTTTTTTTTTTAAGAGCCACATTCTTTTTGATCAAAGCTAGTCACAGGACGAGCCAAGGAATGGGGTAGAATTAGTCTCTATCTCTTGATAAGAGGAGCAAAGTGGCTAAGTCAAATTGCTAAGAGAGTATGCATACTGGGATGCTTTAAAAAGCAAAATTTTAGAACCACTCTTCTAGTTTATTGAATTTGTTGGCTAACTGTGTTTTGAGTATATAAGCTTAATTATACAGTTAAAGCACCAATGATTTAAGGTGTTATAAAATTATTTTCCCTTAGGTCATTTCTAAAATATATTTTCGAAATAAGAAATGTAAATGCTTCGATTTTATCAAATACTTTAAAGTGATATTTTAAATCATATTCTGGAACATAGTAACTCCAAATTCAGTACCAGTTACACAAAAAATAAAATTATATAAAATTAAGAGCTTACCTCTGAGGAATCAGTGAATATAATAAAACAGCAAAATAAATGGTTTCCTGTGTATTGAGAGAGGCATATTGTTTATTGCACCAATTTAGAAGCACATCTTTTTCTTTAATAAAAAATCTTTGTCAGAAATTGGCTGCTTATTTAAGAAAAGGAAATAATTGTAAAAGAAAAACTATTCAGTGAATTATAGGGTGCATTTTTGAGGATATGAAAGTTTAAGTTGTTTATAAATTGTGCTGTAAATGCATATATGATGCAGAGATGGACCTTTCTGGAGCTGGGAGATAATGTAATTTCTCCAGACTCCCATGGGTCTGACCATTGAGCATATTGAATGTTAATTAAGGTTGTTTATATATTCCTTGTAGATTTGACCTTAAAAGAGATCAGGGAATAAAGGTTATTATTTATATTTAAAGGATTTGTTTCGGGGAAGGATAAATAGTTTTCTGTGAAACTAGGAATTAAATTAGGAACTCTGAGTGTTATTTAGAAAAAGGCATAGTGCAATAATGAGGAAGAATTTTCACATGAAGCTGTCAAAAAGTGTATTTGTTTGCCTGGTAAATTTGAGAATTTCTTGTTCTAGGAAATGTTCAAGGACATTGAGACAGTGGTTTTTTATGGTCTTTGCAGAAAGGATGCATGTAGCACAGAAAGGGGTAAATTAGTTCTCAGTCTATTTTTAAGGCATAAGATTATTTGAGTGTTCCAGGTACTTTACTGACTTCCTCAATGGCAGTGGCTTCCAACTGGGGGGCAATTTTGCTCCCCCTTCAAGAGATATATGGCATTGCTTGGAGACATTTATAGTTGTAATTCCTATTGGAGATATAAGGGATGGGGGTAGGGTGCTACTGGCATCTAGTGAGTAGGGCCCAGGGATACTGGTAAACATCCTACAATGTACAGGAACCTCTCCCCCCTCCCCCCCAAAAGAGCAGAGAGTCATCCATGTTCATATGTCACTAGTGCTGAAATGGAGAAATGGAGACACTGCTCTATGGATTTGGCTGAGTCAGAGACTTAGATGGTAGTCCATTTGACCTTTAAGACTAGTACTCAGCCAGAAGTATGAGTCCAGCTAATATAGCCTTAGGCAAAGGTGTCAAGTAGGACGCACAGATTTTCAGCAGCTTCTTGCGGTTTCCAGTCCCGCCCTCGACTCTGTCACTCCCGTGCTTGGTGAGTCTGCCTCTGTCCTGCCCTTCCTGCCTGTACTATCTAATGACTCCTGGTCTCAAGAGACTTAGCTCCCTTGGGCCCTGCTTATTTACCATCCTGTTCTCTGTTACTTAGATAATCTGAAAAATGAATATACTAACTGACTCTGATTTAGTACTCTTTTTTTAAAGTGATGTTAATGGTTAAATCTCTTCTCCTTCTCCCTCACATGATCATAGAGACCCTGAGCCTTTCCACATTGCCAGCTATCTACTCACAGGCCTAAAAATTTGCATATTGTCATTCACTCAAAGCATGTATATATTCTTTATTAATGCAGGACTTACTCTGATTCTTGTCTAACATTATAAATTATTTAAATAAAAATTGAAAGAAGACATTGGAAATATTTACATGCATTTATATGTAGCTTATTGGTAGCTAGCACCCCATTATTAAAATGTCATTTGATCAATTTGAGTATTAGAAATTATTAATATTACGAATGACCTACAATAATTTGGATAGCGATCACTTAACTTTTGGAGGCCATGGAGGTCTTTGAGAATCCGATGAAAGGCAAAAGTATACATGAGCATGAACACATGTGCACAATTACACACAATTCCATACACAATTTTATGGGGGTTAGAGAAACCCTGAAATCCATCCATAGGTCCCTTAGGGATCTTAGGACTCCATGTTAAGAAATTCTGATGTAGTAATGTCTAAAATGTGGAAGTGAGTCTGTTCAGATTTCGTGTTAATTTAGTTGATCATATGTATTATAATATTAGCTTTTATGAACTAGCTTGCAATATGTTTTAAAGTAAATACTCTTTAATTATGCAACATGAAAACAACCTTCATGTATTTTTTTTGATAAATCTTAGTAGAAGAGATAGTACTTGGAATTAAAGTACATTGTTTGCATAGATCATTGAAACCTATCTTTTAAATTAAACCTATCTGATCTGGTATACTACCATATATGGGATAAATGTTGGTCTTTACACATATTTTAGAGAAATTGGTCATATGAAAACGGGGCAGAAATCTGTACCTCTTCTTTGAAACTATATTGACTTACACCATATAAGAAAAATATCAAATATTTAAATGACCATCAGCTTTAGTCACACAAATGTACTGAAATGGTTTGATCAGGCAGTAGCTTTGTGTTGATGCTTAGTTGATATAAATGAAGTACTCTGATTTTGTTTTTTGTAATTTAATGACATAACAATCCAAAATGAAATTAAAGTGTCACCATATTGTTATAGGTAAGGGAAACATTTTCTTCTAGTTATTTATGCTGTACTCTTTACTGAGCATATCTATTTTGGGAATTTACTCTTTGCTTATATAGGCCTCAGTGCATGTAAGGCCTAGGTTCTAATTAAAAATTTGAAGCTGAGTAATTACCAGTGTTATAGTTTAGTTTTCATTAACAGCAGATCATTTTGTCCTCTTCCCTTTACATTAAAAAATGGCATCATTTATCCACAAATGCCAGTTTTTACTTTGACTTCTAACTTGTTTAAGATGAAGAAGGCATGTATGCTTAGCATAACTCAGACCTGAGAAATATATGCCAGGAACCACCTGCTTTCCTTAGGGGCATTTCCTATTAAAATATTAACTAGACTGTTTCTTGTTATAGACAGAATTTCCACATGAACATTTTGGCTAACATGCACACATACCTCATCTTTGCCGTGCTGTATATTTAATACAGTAACAAGATTACATTTAGAAATGCTGTTCAGAATTTTCACCCTCAATTAGTCTGGCTTATTGTTACTAATTAAATTTTGAAGACTGAGAAAGCCAAGTTGTCCATTTCACTTTCAAAGTACTTCGGGTGTTTTGAGGACTTGCTTTTGAGAATATCACTCTACTCCATTTCTTATCCTCCTCTGAGCATGACAATACTTAGAAATGGTGTTTTAGAAATATTCCAATGAGGATTTTCTATATGTTATCATTTGTAGAAGTTTATTTTGAAAAAACTTTAGCTTTCTAAACTGTAAGATAACTTTAAAAGTAGACATTTAAAAAAATCCAAAAGTAGGTTTAGAGAAACAACTATGTATAATTTAAAAAGTAAATAATTCTTTCATTGTTAACTATGAAATCTATGCCCAAATATCAAAGTACTACTTTGGAATTTAACCTAGAATAAGTATATACTTATGCTATTGTTATTTTTAAGATAAAAGTTAGTATAAATGTATTTATCAAGTGGCATTAGCTACTAAAAAGGCTATGGAAACACTGAGAATGCTATTGTGAGAAAGTGTAAAAAAATCTTTGTGCCATTTTTCCTATGCCTTTTAGTGAAAACTTTTTGAGAAAAAAATGAGAAGAAAAAGCAAAGCTTTTTCTCCCTTTTATGACTGTTTCTGTTGATTAGATGATTATCAGGTTGTGAACATATTTGAGGGGTTAACATACTATATGAGTTTCACAATCTCCTAGTTCTCTTAGATCCAGGCATCATGAAAGACAGTTTCTTCCAGTACAGACTGTATACAGAATGGTAGGTGCATTGAGTTTATTTTAAAAGTTCAGAGAATACTTTCTTTTATGTAGTATAAGGGGATTCCAAAGAGGAGCTGTACATTCTCCTTTTTTTTTGTTTTTTTTTGTTTTTTTTTAGGGATGGAAAGTTTCTGCAAACATTCCCAGATGTTTGTGACTAAAATTATAGTTTTCACTTTTAGACAGAGATAGGCCATAGATTGTATGGGCCAGAGTCATCTAGATTTATCTAAATTCATCCTTAAAACTGGCTACAGAAATTTCAAACACATGCAATTAGAACCCAATGCATAAGAGAGATTTCAGTGATAGAGGTAACCTCTGGTCTATAAATTTCTTTCTTCTCCTTAATGAGAATCCATACCTACATGCTAATACTGGGTAAACTTGATTTTACAGTTGCATTAGATTTTTATCCCTCTGTTTATTCTTAGCAGTAAAAGGAATCAATCAAATAAAAATATATATAATATGGTTGCTTTGTTTTCCCCAAACTTCAGCTTTCCTGAGTTGTTGCTTTTACTGTATGTTTTTTGAATGTGACAGTCTAAACTAATGTATTTTTAAAGGATCCTGTATAATTGTTTCATATTTATGTTTTGTAGCAAACTGCTATAAAACAATGTAGCAGCCCACCCTAAAATGTTGGTGCCTTCCTAAATTTAGATGTGAGGTGACCCATGTTCCCTTTTTAAAAAAATATCTACTAAGCCAAAGAGCACTAGAAAGAAGGGGGGCAATTTTTGACTGTCAATAAATATTTTAATGAATTAATGACCAAATCTGAGGAATTAATTTAATTTGAAATGTTATACCTTTAGTCTATTTTTCTGTTGAAATGAGACTGGATAAGCATTTAAGTTTCTTCTCATTGCTGTAAACCCAATAGATACGGACAAAATTATCAGTAATTTTTTTGTTCTTTTGTCACTCTCTTATCTTTAAACTGTTAAAATATACTTTTGTAGGCATTTCAAAAATTATGTATTTCAATATCGTATCTCTTGATGGTTAATTACTTATTGTTTTGATTAGGGAGGGGAAAAAGCACAAAAAATTAAGGTTTCTGAAGTTTACTCAGCATAGCTGAAAGGCTATGCTCTTTTGTGATTCCTAGTGTAATAAACATGGGAAGTTTGAAAAGTGTGTGGATAAAATTTGGAGGATTATCATTGAAAAGTCTAAGATCTACAGTAGATTGAATTGAGAAGCACTTTCACAGTTCTTTTGATTCAGTATTCACGTACGTTAGGCTTCATTTTTTTTTTTTCTGTAGGGATAATAATGCCTGCTTTCATTGTGCTTTAAGATTTCTTTAACGTTCATTAGGAAAAACAAAACAAAACATTAGTTCAGGATCTTTCCTGCCTGCAGAAATGGTAGTCAAAGGGAACTGAGGATGCAGAGAAAAATCTTCAGCTAAATGGATATAGTGAGAACCATGTCAGAAATGAGCAAAACCATGCCTACTCAGGGAAGGAAGGATTTTCTCTGAATGAATTCTGAAATGAGCAGATCCCCTAAAAACTGGGCACAGATTACACCACTTGGGAGAACTAAGTGACCTTCTATTATACTAGTTCATGGCTAAAATACCCATATGTTCTGTTTAAACACAGCAATAGTAAAGTGATTTTTACATTCTTTATTGTGAATAGCTGTTTCTTTGTGGGTCCTGTATTGGGAATGAGTTGGCTGTCAGTGAACCCCTTGAAGAAAGGCAGTTGTTGATCTTTTGCCCATAATACAAGATAATTGCTGAAGTAGTGAGGGAGTGGCCAGCTTAGTTAGGAGTGCAACAAAAATCCTTGCTTTCTTGGCTTTTCTTATCTTTATCAAATGATAAGAACCTTCTTAATTGCCATAATGGTGTGTGCTATTTGCAGGTGGCCCTGCTGTGACCTCCCTAAAATAACCTGGAAGCTCGGATTATTTTTGTAATGTGTCTCAGGGCAAAACATAAGTATCATCCTAAACCTGCTTCTTATTCTTCTTGGAGGTTAATGGGAGTGCCACTCTTTGGATGAAAATTACTCAGGCTTACTAAAAATTGTCTATTTATAGCAATGAGGCTTCATTTAGGTGACCCTTCTATTTTGCTCTGCTGAAGACACAATATTTTTTCTGCTTTTGAGTTCATATACCTCCTCTTCCTTATACATATGAATAGCATATGTAGTCCGTCCTTCCTCCCTCCTTCTCTCCCTCCCTCTCTTCCTCCCTCCATTCCTCTTTTTCTCTTTCTCTTTTTCTTTCCTACCCTCTCTCCCCTCCCCTACCCCCACCTCCCTTCCTTTCCTTTCCTTTCCTTTCCAACATGTTTGGCAGGGGATAAAGAATGGTTCCTTAAATAGTGATATAAATGTATTGGAAAACTGGCTCAAAATAATTGCCCTCTCATCTCATGTTGCCTGTAAACAATTGGGGTTTTCAGGTGCAATATTTAGATTAGTCATTTTTGAAATTTAAAAGGCAAATTTCTTAAAACTGCTTTTCTTTACCAGAATAAAAATGTTATACAAGTTTTTAGAATGATGGGATTTTCTTAAATCTGGTTCATTATGTAAATAGTGAGTTCCTTGACACAGAGACTACATCTCACTGTTTTTTTAATCTACTATGCATGAACCATGGTAGATATTTCATAATTAAATTGAATAAAACTTGTGTAAGTTATTCTTTAATGGGAGTTTTTTCTTTTCATTTTTTCAAAAAATTAGAGCAGTTGTAGCTCTATAGAAAAATCATATGGAAAGCACAGATTATATGCATCTCCCCTTCCCCCAGTTTTCCCACATTTGCATTAATGTGGTACCTTTGTTACAATTGTTGAAACACTATTGTTATATTATACTATTAGCTATAGTCCATAGTTTCCATTAGGGTTTACACTTTGTGTTGTTTAGTTCTATGGTTTTAAAAATGTTTATTCTGGTAACATATATATGACCTAAAATTTTACATTTTAAGCATTTTCAAATATGTACCTTAGTAGTAATAATTACATTCCCAATGTCATGCTACTGTCACCACCATCAATTTCCAAAACATTTTCATTATCCCAAACAGAAACTCTGTACCAACTGAGCATTAACTCCCCATCTTCTCCCCAACCCTACGTCAGCCCCTGGTACTCTGTATTCTCATTTCTGACTCTATGATTTGCATATTCTAATTAGTTTATTTAAATGAGATAATACAGTATTTGTCCTTTTGTGTCTGGTTTATTTCACCTAGCGTGATATCTTCGGGGTTCATCCATGTTGTTGCATATATCAGAACTTTATTTCTTGTTATGGCTGAATAACATTCTACTGTATGTATAATACGTATTTTGTTATCCGTTTCATGTATTGACCCTTTGTTTGCTACTAGAAACATCAGTGTGCAAATACATGTTAGAGTCCCTGCGTTCAATTCTTATAGGTTATAGAAGTGGAATTACAGAGTTATATGGTAATTCTATATTTTAACTTTCTGAAGAAGTGCTGAATTGTTTTCTACAGTGGGAGTTCTGCAAGGAATCTTTGAGAGAGATCCATAACAGTCCATGAGCTTTGGAATTGCATCTGGTTTCAAAACTTGGTTATATCACTTCATTATCTTTGTCTCTCTCAACCTCATTTCTAAAGTGGGGCATAATAATCCCTAAACTGTATCGTTATTTTGAGGATTACATAAAACAATGTATGTCTAGGATTTAATATGGTAAATGACATATTGTGTGCATTCAATATCAGCAGTTCATAAGATGCTGGTTTTATAAAATATTGGAAGTATTATGGGGATCATTTTTACCTTGGTAGCACCATAGCCACTAAATCAACATTAAAGAATAAGACATTTTCTAAAGATGAGTATAATGGAAAGAGCTTCAGATTTGAAATCATATAGTCTTAGGTTTGAATCTTAGTTCAGCCACTTCAAAGTTCTGTGATTTTAAGAAAGTAAATTATTTTCTGAGTCCAATTGCCTCATCCATAAAATGGGGATGATAAAAGCATAACTTGAGGAACTTTTGAGAGAATAGAGAGATTTTATTTTTAAAATATCTCATACAGCACCTGACCCAATGTTGACACTTAATAAAACGTTCATTATTATTATTTTATTCTTATACTTACCCCCGTCTCCATATTCTCTTATCCCTTTTGTTTTCTTGGTTTTCTTCGAGCTTTCCATCTTTATACCCTCCCGCTTTTGGTCCTTTTTAAGCTCTTCACCCTTCCCTTTCATGTCTATTTTCTTTTTTTCCTATTTGTTTTGAATTGCAGTTTAATGACTATTAATGACCAATTAATTAATAATAAAATAGAGGAGTGATATGGGAAAGAAATGAAGCAGCTGAATATCTTGGAACTTTTAAATGTAAGTCATCGGCTAACTTTACTTCCAGTAAACTGCAGTTCCATCACATGATAATAGAGATGTGAACTGGGTGCTGTGGGTGTTTGGTGATGATATCCAATTGGTCTTTATATAGTATATCTGAGGATATACTTTCAGTGGGCATTTTTCAGTGATAAATTTATGTCTGGCTTTTTACTTGAGCATTAAATTCTTTTTCATTTTTAATAAAAACTGTTTCTCTCCATATATAAAACTGTACCTGTATTTCTTCACTTAGCAAGTTGTTTTAAACTTTATTTAAAAAAAAAATCTGCCAGCAGAATTGGAATTTTGTTGTAGTAAGGAATCTAACTTTCAGGTTGTATTGGTTACTGAGTGTTGAAATTTTCAAGTGTAATAATTTTAATTATTTAGTTCTTAGAGGAGATACGATTCAACTTACCGACTTTCCATGAAAGGGCAGGATTTTATATAGGCTGTGCTTCCTAACCACTGTCTAATATTGCTGTTTCTACACCTGGGAAATTTCAAGGTCATTATGTGGCCAGCTTCTGTTTGCTTACCATGAGGTATAACTCAAGAAAGGGGAGTCCTGTAAGGAAGAGCCTGGGCCCAAGCTTCTGGCATATTAATGTAATTTCTCACACTCCTTTCAGTCAAAACAGATAATTTTATTTGCATAGTATATACATAAATTCTGAGATTTGTCTCATTATATATTAGTGACAGTTGTGTTGCAGTAATTTTGTTGTACATTGAAAAAGAATGATCCCTTGAATCATAGAAGTTGGAAGTTTTGAAAGATCTTAGGTATTAAGCTAACTTCTTTTTACAGATAAAAAGCTAAAGTGAGTGGTCTAGGAAGATTAATGTTATTTGGAAGATAGCTGGAGGATGATATTGAGAATGTATAACAATGATTATGGAAGTAGATGAGGATTGTTAATAATATATATGTAGATATATTCTACAGGGTGTTAAGAATGTGGTGATGCAGGGGAAAATATATCTATAATTTATGGACTATAGTTAACAACAACATTGTAATGTTTTTGTAGCAGACACAAAGTTGGTACTATATAATTCTTAAAGGTTAAAAAAAAAGAATGTGGGGTTTGATTTTGT